>NC_135211.1:13192239-13207239 GCF_052324685.1 Brachyhypopomus gauderio | reverse complement strand
AAAACTTTAGCATACATTTCTTCACTAGTATAGAGTATGTTACAACATTATTCATAGCTTAGGCCTTCAGTGGGTTCAAATTACACATTTTAAATAGGTCAAAAAGGAAATGAAATCCAAGATGAATGTTGGCTTGTAAAAGATTTTTAGCATAAACTGAACTGAGATGGTACTGTGTCCACCATAAGAGAAAACTAACTGGAGGGGACCCACTTCTGAAGCAGAGAATCATGGGCAAATGTTATTTTAAAACAAATGAGACTTTGAATTTGTCTTCTATTCTGTTTGAGCAGTTATAATCAGGGTCACAGGTTTCCTGCATAGTTTAAATGCCGACAGTTACTACACTCAGTGTAGTAAAATAAACTCCTTAAGTTCAGAGGATTAGGAGTTGATCATTTCTGACCTTATTACCCAGGCATTAGATGCTCTCTCTCTTCTCTCTCTTTCTCCATATGTTCCTCTCACCCACTCATTATTTCCCTCTTCACCCTAAATTGTTTCATCCTCTGCTCACCCACTCCATCTTGTTTACATGTATTATTATGCTTCTCTGTCTCTAACAGAACTTGCTGGTTTGATGTCAGGCAGACCACTGTGTGCCTTACAGCCTAATGGGTCAGACCTAACAGAGCAGGGCCATGGCATGTCTGATGGAGGAGAGATTCTCATTTGAAATCTCCACCGTTGCCAGGCCAAGTCATGAGCTAATGAACCACAGTGGAATGCCCAGAAACAAGAGATGCCTGCCTGAGGTTTAAGTCGACAGAGGCTAGGACTATGTTTAAAAAGGAGGTTATATGAAAAGAGATAACACAAAAAAAAGGCATACCTGAATACCTAAATGTCAAGTTTGCAAGAGATTTTTAATCTCTCTCTCTCTGTATATATATATATATATATATATATATATATATATATATATATATATATATATATATATATATATATATATATATATATATATATATATATATATTAGTGCTGTCAATTCCAGGTGCTGCGATTAAAAGTCCTCACCAGGATTTTGCTCAAGCTTGCTAGATTTTCTAATTAGCAATTCAGGTAAAATGAGTGGAATCAACACAATCCAGGGAGCCTGAGCAAAATCCTGGTGAGAATTTTTAATGGCGGCACCTGGAATTGTTGACAGCACTAATATATATATATATATATATATAAGTCTATTATAAATTGGCAGTATTAAAGCGGCTTGCTGCTCCACGTTACTCTTTGCCATTTGCCATCACGGTATTAGCCTTTAAAATACCTAATTTGCAAATGATTCTGCAGCAGGCAAAGGAATCTCTCTTAATAATATTATTATCTTATTATAATATTATAATATAATATCAAATAGCATTTCATCATTGTGTGCTGTGAGCATACTGACCAAACTCAGATGGTCCAGATGAGTGTTTTTGTCCTGCTCGGGTTTGAGGAATCATGGCACTTATCCAACTATGAATTATTTTTGGCCAGTAATGCAGGCCAATCTTTAAAGCAAGACATCAGTATGATTTTAACATGCTGCAAATGTGCCGATGCACAATTAATGTGTGCTGTACATGGGCCTGATTGAGATTCATAAACACTGGACGAGATGGTATTACTATCCATTGTGCCATTAGATGTTAAGTCACATGAGTTTCCTTGATGGTAAGAGTGGCGTGGGGATTGTATCTGTCAATTTTGGACACATCGTCAGTAATGTTCCTTTGAATCAGGGGGTGTTTCGGACTTTCAACACTAGACACCCTCATCAAAGGTGGCCAGCTACAGGGTGATCAAGCCCGAGCTTGTGTCCCATACCCAATCACAAGCCCAGGGGACTATGCACGGCAGGGGCGTCCACTCTCCTGAGTCAGGCTTGGAACTGACTGCATACCTTGGTCCCTCAACTCCTGGGTGGGAGAAAGGGTTTGAGGTGTGCTATTAATTAGTGATTGGGTCCCAATGTTTTCTGAGCCCAGCAGGGGTCCTTCCGCTTCACCCAGATCCAACGGCTGCTTCTTTCGGCCGCTCCAGACATGGATTTGATTGTCTGTTGCAGTGCCTGTCCTTGGATACCAAGGTCTTTTAAAAGCCTGATGGTAGAAGTGGCCACAAGACCTCTGCATCTTACTTCCTCTGGGTAGACTTGCGTATTTCACCCTTGTTGTCTTGCATCTGCAGCCAGCTCTGTGTAGCTTAGCTTCTTGCATTCGAAGGCCTCTTCTGTTGAATCCTCCCATGGGACTATGAGCTCTATGATGTTGACAGCTTTGAGTGAGGGAGACCAGAGTACCAAGTCTGGTCTGAGTGTTGTAAGTGAGGAGTTGATGTTGGATCTCCTTGTCTCCAGAGCTGCTGCCAAACTTTTGAGGACCTGGTTGTGCCTCCAGGTGTAGCGCACCTGTGTGAGGCTGGACTTATACCTGGTCAAGAAGTGCCTAAGAGTTGCTGGAGTTGGACAGAGGGCACAGGTTAGATCTTCCCCATACGAGTCCTGGAGGTATTTTGGAGATGGTAGCACATTGTACGTGGCTCTGATAATGAAGCTTATGGTGCTTGCCTCTATTTCCCAGAGCTGTATCCAGCTTAGTGCTCTCCTCTCCAGCCCTTCCCACCTAGTCCATTGTCCCTGTTTGGCAAGAGACACAGCCTTTGCATTTCTTCCTGATGGTGCACCTCTTCTACTACCATTCTCCTCTCTGAAGTTGAGGCCTTACGCCAAGATGGTTTTCTTGGCGCAAGTCCAAAGCCTCCTCTTCCCATCTGGACATGCCCCACAATGTCAGTATGCCTCAGGGCTGACATGGCATGCTGCTCTGTTTCGGATGGTGTCCATTTCCGTCCAGCTGACAATGGTGGTGCAGCCTTGCTGCTGGTCTGATCTCTAGAGTCCCTCAGAGTCATCAGAAGCCTTACCTTAGAGCAGGGGTCTCCAACACGTCGCTCGCGAGCTACCAGTAGCTCGCCACCCCTTTCCGAGTAGCTCGCCAAAGGGCCAATGAATTACATATAAATTTGTAAACCTAATTGGTCCCATCGAGAAATCGAATTAAATTTATGTCCAATCAAAATTCACAGTTGTCCCTCCCCTTCTAACACTAAATGATTATTCGCCAATTATACAACAGTTAGTTCACAATCCGACTGGTTGAGAAGTGTTCTAACCCTGCAGATATGTGTGATAACAGCACGCTATTCTCATTTTCTGTATCACTCCGCGGACGCGTTGTCAAGTAACGGCATGTACATATATTCACGATAACACACTCCCTCTCGTGTTCTATTGCTCAATTAGCTGTCAATCAAAAAGTTAGGCTGCCGTCAATATTGAATAAACCAGGGGTCACCCACGTCATGAGTCGCCCGCGGGCTTGTTTTAAAAATAGCTCACTATAGCGCCATGCACCAAAGCGCTGCATCGTTTATGTTTTTGCTACTATTATAGATTGTTCGCGGTTGCTAGCGGTCTTCCCGCTTAACAATTGACACTCGCACACGCAACTTTCGTTCGCCACCCCCAACCCCCCCCCCCCCCCCCCCCCCAACAACTTTCGTTCCCCCCCCCCCCCCCCCCCACCCCCCCCGCCCCGGTAGCCCTCCGCAATAACTGGTATCCAAGAAGTAGCTCCCAGTTCCAAAAAGGTTGGAGACCCCTGCCTTAGAGCACTTGTACTCTTAAACGCTTGTAATGGGTAGCTGAAGTACTCCTTTGCCATAGAGGCCGATATTAGTCAAACAGCGTGAGACTCCAAGCCATTTTATGACATGTGCAGTCACCATTTGTTCCATATTTTCCACAGTTGTTATTGGGATCTTGTAGATTGTTAGTGGCCACATTATCCGTGGGAGAAATCCAAATTGCAAACACCAGAGCTTGAGCTTCCCTGGCAGTAGTGTCCTGTTGATGTTTTGTAAGTTGTTGTTAAGGTCCTGTCTTATCTGCTTCACCTGGTCTTTGTCCTTGAGGCTCTTGATGGGTTGTTCAGCCACTGTTGATATGGGGTCTTCATCAACAAACTTGAAGGGGTCCTTATAGAAACGTGTTCTTGCGTGTTCCTTTCTCTTCGACGTTTCCTCAAGTTCTCTGCTCTTCGCAAGGCTGCCAGTCGAGATTTGATGTCATTTTGGAGTAGAGAAAGACCATACCTGGCAGTGTCAGTTGCCTTTCTCCACTGCTTTCTAAGTTGTCGCCTCTCTCTGACAAGTCTGTCCATTTCTTGCTGCCTCCTGGATTTGACTGCTGCAGGTGGCTTCTCCTTTTCCTTTCCTTCACCCCAAACCGTTCTTCTCCATACTGGTAGATTCGATCACCAATGTCTTCCAGTTTTTTGTCCGCTGTTCCCACTTGTTGCTTTAAGATGTTAGCCAGGTCGTGACTGATTGTTTCCCACTCTTTCTTTTCCGCTGCTTTAGGCCACTTCCTCTCCATAGGCAGTCTCTGTGGTTGGGTGGACTCCTCCACCAGCATTTCTGCTCAGGTCAATGCAGGGCCCTAGTCTCTTCTCTCTCAAGCATCCTTTCTTTTCTTGGTGGGTTCTCAGCCCCCTGAATGATGTTACCTTCGTCCATCCGCAGGTGCGAACTTGGAGTGTGTGTCCTGCTGCTGCTGTGGTTACCTCATGTGTCTTATTCTTACTCATAGTCCTTACCTTTCCAGGGGTATGTTTCCTTGTTCACTTTCCGTAGCATTTGGCGGGTGGCTCCAACGAGTGTAAAAACTGTCAGAGCCTGCCGCCATGGGTAGCTGGCCCATGGCAGCCCCAATGGGGTCTATTCCTTCCAGTCAGCAGTCTCTCCTTGTCGTCACACAGTCTTTCCCATGTTGTTAGCTGGCCTTTCTCAGCAGTCACTGGATGCTTCCAGATATTCAGATTCATAAACACTGGACGAGATGGTATTACCATTATTATCCATTGTGCCATTAGATGTTAAATCACTGTACTAATATCCTACAGAAAAGACAAAAGTGTCAAAGCCACGCTCATCAAAAGCAGGAGAAATGACCAATCCAGTAATAACTGCTACTGTAGCCTGTAGACACTCAAAATGTGCATTTATTAAGCCTCTCAAATGACTAAACCAAAGTGTTTGATGTTATCTCCCAACCCTCCTTATGCATTACTGCAATAGCAATCTGGTCTGTCTCTTGTAAGAGATGTAATCAGCTTTGCATTGGAGAAACCAAGAAAAGTATTGCTGATCATTGCATACCTTCAGACCATTGGATTGAAGGATTTGTGATTTCCAGTAGCAATGGATTTTAATGCTAATGGACATTGCATTAATTACACAGCTGCTTGTGTTGCAAATTGTTGCTATGGCAACAATGAAATTGAGAAATTTAAGCTGTGTCTGATTTCATACCTGACTTACACTTTAGTATTCTATATAGAGTGTCAGCCATTTTGTCCCAATTGTCAATGGACAGTTTAAATTCCATAAATAGTTATATTAGTTAGATATATAACTAATATATATAATATATAGTATATTAGTTAGATATAAATAGTTATATACTATATTGTTACCCATAATACACCATAAATTAATTGAACTACTGATGTACACTACTTACAGCAGGGCCGGCGCCACGGGGGGGCGAATGGGGGCGTTGCCCCCTCAGGCGAGGTGTCCCGCCCCCTCAATGTAAATAATAAAACCCATTTATTTTACAACAATCGCTACATGGCGCCCCCTCGGCCGCTCAACAATCGTTACACGCCAGCCACCCCCCCCCCCCCACCCCCCCGCTCAACAACTTGTGTTCGCCACCCCAAAATTTTCTGACGCCCCCTCACTGTATATGTTCTGGCGCCGGCCCTGACTTAAAGGCAAAATGTTAGTGCTCTATTTAGTAAGACTGCCAGTATAACAGACATGTTTACAGATTTAGTACCAGCATTTGAAGTGAGGTCAAAAGTAACGATCACAGAATTTTAATGTACTGCAAACCAGAATAAACAAAGTTCGTGCTCAAGAAATACGCATACCAGTTTTTCACTCAATAGGTTTTCCTGATAAAATGGGAAAATGGAAATTGCTGTAGAGTTAGGTGTAATTAAAGTCATGACTTAAATTTAAAGCTTTAAAGCACTACAAAAACTGCCTTCGTCTGCTGTCTTCATGCTGTATAATCTACTTATTGGTGATGTTGTGGAATCTTTACACAAAGAAAGGTCTAAATGATAGATATCCAGTCCAAGTTGGTGTTGTAATTCTGTCTGCTGTCTCTCTTGAAGGTGTGCTATGTGGTGTCCTAAATAGAGCCGTGTTGTTATAACAGTAATCAGTATCCACGACAACAGTTCTAGAGGTTTGAGAGGGAACTTCACTTGTTTGTCAAAGCAAAATGCTACATCACACAAACGATGAGTTGACTCACATAGCCCAGTGTTGCCGAATATTGTTCAGTACCAGGCCCGTCCCGCACAGTGTATGTAAGCAGTAGAGGTCCATTGAGGTAGAGTACTGATTCAGTTCAGAAGTCTAAAGGAACAGAGCTCACAAAATGTCAAACAATAATGTTCAGGAGCATCGAAAATCTTTGCTTTAATCCCTGCCTGTTTTATTCCTTCATATTGCCTACCAGTGTCTACGTAACACATAGCAAGGAAAGAAACTTCTGTTCAATACACAAAAGTATAAGGGCAGACAACACCAATAATAATAACAATGTTTGATGGGTGTGTTGTCTTGTGTCCCTAATGTACATCAGCTCTTACTACATAGGGGGTTACACGCTGATTAGTGAATGAGTAATTGAGAAGGTCATTTCAGAAATCCATTTCAGCTTTAAAGTGAAATAACTGATCTATGTTCTTCGAACTTTAGAATCAAATGGAATGAATGTTATGAATTAAACATCTGCTGTTTTGAACATAAACCGGTTTCACCTCCAAGAACTTCAGAAGCACTTTGCACAGAGGCCTCTTTGCTCTAAAAATCAAACGCTCTGAAGGTTGTCATCAAAACCTACAGTCATTATTCACTCACTCTGATATAAACCTTCACATTGCTCAAAGTCACTCACTTTGGCATGTGCTGTATACCAGACCCAGACCGCCTCTCTCTGAAGAGTAAACCTTCAGCAAAGGGAGAGAGTGGGAGAATTAAACAACAAAGCGCTGTGCCAGTCTATTCAATTTTGTTTTTGTTTTTTAGAGCGCTTTAAATTATTTGTTATCCAGTAATCTATGAATAAGTAACTGGCTTGTTCGTGCCACAAAATAGTTCACAAATAATGAATTTGAACTATTTTTCCCTTTTGTTGTTTGTTTCGTTTTTATCAAGAAGGATTTAAAGCAGTTTGCAGCATCCGTATTATGATGATACATCAGCCTGCATATTCGATTTTGGTCTTCAGATGATTTGACAGACAGAACAAACATAAAAGAGGATTACCTTGAGAAGGGTTGGCAGAGAGATTTTACTTATCGTTCTTATTCTGGGCAAGGTTAACATAGAAGCTTGCAATTAGCGCCTGCCCACAGCATCGGGGTGTGCTGAGTGTAGATGTGTAATTACTGTAATCGCTGTACTAGCTGAGAAGCCTAAAACACCTTGCTGGAGGGTGACTCATCAGAGAGAAGGGCTCAGCCATCTTGAGCTTTTTAGACGAGCTCACGCATTGCCAGGAGGTGCAACTGCATCTCTGCATTTACACAAATCACCCTCCTATTCCTTCCTGCATTACCTCTCTGCTTTCATCACTCAATCCACCTCAATTATTGAGAGCAACTCTTTCAGCTGGAGCCAGGCAATTAGTTGGCCAATTAAAAGTCCATTGTACGACTCTCTTACACTATTTCTGTGTGTGGGTGTCTCTTTATCTCTCTCACTCTGTGTGTCTCCCCATCTCTCTCACCCTCTGCATGTGTGTATCTCCCCATTTTCTCTCTCTCTCTCTCTCTTTCTCTATCCATGTATGTCTCCCCTTCTCTCTCTGATTAGCTTGTTTACTTGTACTCTTCTCTGTATATACTCTTCACCTGGGCATGATCAGCTCTCTCTTCTCTCCTATTGAGAGAGCGAGAGATTTTCTCTGGTTCTTGAATTGTTCTGCCCACCCGCAACAACCCACAGCCATGTCCCATAGGAGACGCCGCCTCAGCCCTGCTTACCTTTCATTGGACGCCTTCTCTGTCAGTCCCACCGTAGACCCACCTCCTCATCCTCACCTCATCATCCACCCCTGACAATGATTCTGTGGGACAATTAGCCCATGTAAACAGTCCCTGTGTTTGGCTTTTGTAACCTTGCAATACTTGCCATGCTCAGCGCAGACCTAGTTGCATGTATTTAATGCTTTCCAGTCTTTTCCAGTGTGGATATTTATTTGTACTGACCTAGTTAGCATGCCCTGTGAACCCGTGTGTGGATTCCCATAGTGTTCTGCTGTCAGCCTTTTCTGTCAACATCTCTGTGCACATTCCTAATAAGATACTCTATCATTGCTCCCTTACACAGGAGGTTTTTTTTTAAATGTGATTGGTTTTTGCTTTGCGCACACACACTCACTCCTCCTCATGCTGGTTCCTACTGTGTGTCTCCTGGTGTAAACAGCAAACTTAAAATAAGATATTCCACGTGTCCTCACGTATGATGTCAACGTGTGTATGCGGTGTGCCTGTGATTTTCTTCTCTGCTTTCATGTTAGCGACGAATGTTCAGACTGGCTTCTTTTCTCTCCCCCGGTCTCATTTTCTGCCTGAAAGCTGAACAGTAATGTGAATTGTAGTTAGCCGCTTTCATCAAAAGATCTGCACCAGCAAATGTCAAACTACATTCCAAAGCCGAAGAATGGGGAGGAGAGCCTTTTTTTTGGCCTCATGCAGTGCTCGTTGTGTGTGTGTGTGTGTGTGTGTGTGTGTGTGTGTGTGTGTGTGTGTGGAGGGGGGCTGGGGGGGTGTAGGTGTGTGTGTGTTTGTGGATTACTGTTTAGTGAAATTTCAAACGTTTCATGGGGGGGAAAAAAATCACTGTCAGCTCCACTGCATAAAAAGACCCTTTTAATGGCCAGTGACAATAATGATGTTATTAGAGAAAAAAGGTCACAGTGAGAGGTCACGTCACGACCGTTGGCATGAGAGATGTTGGCACGTTAGTCCGTTTTGATGCCACGTTTCTTTAGGAGCCTGTCAGCTGACATGGTGGGCTTCAGCAGTTTGTACAAGTTGTAGGAGACTTTGAAGTACAGTTTTCTAAAATAAAGTGAGCCTTAATCTCCATCCTGAAAATGCTCAAAATGGCAGGCTGCCTATTATTACTACAACCACACAGGGGAACGGGGAACAGGCCTGTGCCTATTAGAATCAGTCTCAGTATGTTTTTTTGATCATTCCTGATTTGAGTTTGATTTTCTCAATAACTGTTTGCCTGACCTAATTTGCAAGATGCTAAACTGCGTCTTCTGAGCAGAGTCTCTTTGGTCTGTTCGGCCTGGGTGCACGCGCCCTGTGGTCTCTCTAACAGCCGTACGTCACGGGTCTGTGCTCTACCCGGCGCGATATATAAGCTGCTGGAAGGATATACCACCACTGGCTTATCTGGAGCGTCTGCCTAAGTGTCTGTCATGCACCCTCGTCTGTCAGCCATTTACTCTCGCATGTTCACTTTAGCGTTCCATCTATGTTCTTGTTTGTGGGTTGTGTGTTCGTCCCTGCAAGCTGCGTAGCTCCAGAGGGGTGTGAACAGGAAACGATTTGTTTCAAATGTGGAATTAAAGAAACACAACACAAGCGGCTGAGATACGTCAATCTCGTATCTCAGCCACTCTTTGCTGGTTTATCTAGAGGGCCCAAGTGCACACCCAGGGGCCCTGGGGCGGTCTGGGGAGCCTAGGGTCCACTCCGGGCAGGTGCTGACGCCGTCTCTGGCCTCACCATGACTGGCAGGTGCCCAGCGGCCGTCTGAGCCGCTATACTTCGCATCATTCTTCCCTCGAGAGTCCGTTCTCAGCATAGTTCCTCAGCATAACGTGTGTCCTGGCGTAGAGACGTGCATCTCGGAGCCCTGTCCTCTTCCTCCTGACCTCGCTAACCCCACCTCTCCCCTCTCTGACCCCTCCCCTCCCCTCTCTGACCCCACCCCTCACCTCTCTTGCGGACTGACGTGTATTTTCCCTGTCCTCTCTCTTCTCTGCCTCCCTCTCTGACCCCTCCCCCCAACAGCCTGATGTCCTCCAGGCGCTACTACTTTGAGATTTTGCACAAGCAGGATGACAAGGGCTCGGACCATGTGGAGGTTGGGGTAAGTCTAGCTGTGTAATACTAACAGAACTACATTTGGGCCATGACGGATATAGAAAGAAAGAAGCTACTGACTTATTGAGCACCGTATTATTTCCATATCATTCAGCAAGAATGTAGATTGCTGGATTACTATTCCAGTTGCATTTATCATATGATTTTTTATATCAAGGTCACAATGAAATAAACAGAATGAATTGCTGACGGCCTCATAAACTGTGTGCTATGAAACTGTTCATCTTACACTGATTCCACTCTTTAATAGGTTAATTATGCAGTCTTTTCTTCTCATGCTTTATTTATTTGGTGATTGTTCTCTCTTCCCCTATCTCTCTCTCTCTCCCTCTCTGACACACACACACACACATCCCTCTTGCTCTCTCACTCCAGAACAGCATTAATTAAAACAGAGGTTAATAAGAGACAAGTTGCAGAGGGCAAGCAATTTTGGAAAAAAAAATCTAATTTGCATAGAGGGCCTCTGAGTTGTTCCCAGGCAACCTGAACTGTTCCGCCACAATGCAAATCTCATCATATATTGCACAGTCATATACATACAAACTAGTCTGTACTGTAACTCCTGACCCATGAAGACCTTCTTCATACCGCTGCTCCCGACATGAATGCATCGTTGAATGTACATGGCATGGGTGATAACACACCCAGAGAGGGCAGAATTTAGCCATTGTACCTTTGGGCTTTTACTGAAGAAGAAGATGTTCAGCAAGCAAGCCAAGCACTCTGACAGTGAAGAAATGTGAGGGAAACAAACAGACAGACAGAAAAAGACGAGAGAGAGGGTGAGAGAGAGAGAGAGAGAGAGAGAGAGAGAGAGAGAGATGAATAGGAAACGAATCCTCACATTCAGGCCAGCCGTGCGTGAATGAATGAGAAAAGTTCTGACAGGAAGAAAGCATGACGCTCTCGGCAGGCTTCCTGAACTTGAATGAATTTCCTTATCCCAGAAAATAAATAAATAAAAAAACAGAAAGACCGGGGTTTATTTTATGAAGTTCTGCTTTATATTAATTTTTCCTTCTGACTTCACATGACTTATTCGACTAGTTTTATTGTATATTAAAAATTGTCTAAACAAAGAAGACCTAACCTTGAGACACGGACCTGTCTGTATCTGAAAAGGAAATTCCTGCTGTTCACGTTTCCCTGCGGAGCCTGCGGAGAAAAAGTGAAATCATTTGTATCCTCAAATCATCACCCGCATCACTTAAGCGCTTTATGAAAATTTCCCCTTGATGAATTATTGATCATATGGAGAGCCCACGCCCGGGGGCACCTCTCTCAGAGCGTCAGCTCAAACGCTGCACGGTCATGACAGCCAGGGAGCAGGGCGGGGTGAATTGGTTTTGCCTGTGGACTTGAGACTTCGCTTTGAAGAACCTGAGTGTGGAGTAGCTGCTGCACAGGTCATGTGGAAGGGGAAGAGGATCTCCAGCCTTTGTTGGTCTGGGTTTTTTTTTTTGTTTGTTAAAAGATAGCTGTAGATTTTTTATTTTGCTATCTAGCTGTTCTGTTTTATGCAAAACTGTCACCAGATGCCTTCCTGGGAACTTGCACACACCATCCGCATTCACTCATAAAAGGCTTCACAGAGTTGCCACTGACCCTTGTGCAGGGTCCGGAGAGGTGCCGTTGACCTAGCTTTAGAAAGGCCCTGGCAGACAGGATAAACGGCCCCGTTCACAGCGCTCCTGTTAGCAGAGCAGAGAAGCGGCGCGGATTCTTTATCTGCACTATAAGGAGACGAGGAAGGGGTTCAAAGAAAATGAGGAGCAGCATGAATAAATTCATGGAGTCCCTGAATCAAAATACGCATTTCGAGCTCTCCTTCAGGAGCAGAGGAATCGTCATGGGCTTCTCTCTGTCTCACTCTGTCTTCCTCACGCACCAAAGAAGAGAGAGTCCTAATTAACCACGGTGACCCTGAGACATCGTTGAGTTAACAAACTCCTTAATTACACGCACAGGGGATCATTCCTGAATCTTTCCCTCTTCTCTGTGCTAATATGTCTTTCCTCAGACCTGTATGCCCAACGTCTGTGTGAAACCTAAAAGAAGGAAATATTCCAACAAAATACTGCCAAAAATACGTTGTATAAAACTAGTGTGTCATACTAAAATTGTAATATCTAAACGTACGTCAAGTGATATTAAAAATAATTGTCAGTGAGCCAAATATAAAGGCATTAATACAGTATGTGATGTGCTATATTTTTTACCTGACTATAGAATAACATTGGAAAAAACAACACATGTACTTGGCAATGTGTTTCCAGTCCGTTTGTATATGGTCCTGCAGCTAGTTTGCTCTGAGAGGAAAATGTTGGCCTAGTTCCACTCTGGCCCCATGTGCTTGTAATATGAGGTGGCTTCTCAGCCTCCTGCAGTGTTGTCCTCTTGGGCGTGATATAAAGGCCATCGGCACGCTCGCTGCTGGATGGAGGGGGAACCGAAGGTAACGACAGCAGGATCTTTCCAGCGTGACGCAGCCCACGCGGTTCAGCTGCTCCCCGGCACTGGACCGGGACCGGCGCGCTTTCGTCGCGGCTCTGAAGAGGCGGCGCGCGGGGAGGAGGGTGTCGCTGGTGCAATGCGCGCAAAATGCTGGGAGCGCCCCGGAGTCGACGCGCCGAGGCGCGGAACAGGCGGTGCCAAACAGGCGTATCCGCAGGCTGCATGGCACGCTCGTCAAAGCCAGCGTTCCCATTTGGTCCTGCTCGTGTTTAAAGGAGCCGGCTGAAGCCGAGCTGAACGCCCGCAGAAACGTCGCGTGCTTGAGCTGCTCCGTGTGGAACGTGTTCACGCAATGGAGAGTCTGAAATTAATCTTCACCAGACCTCAGAATCTCACACTACGGTGGATTCGAAAATCCCCAGTGTTGAATTTGAACACCTTTGACGCTGAATTTGAACACCCACGGTGTTGTGTTTAAGTCTGGCACTGCACATCGGACGCTGGTTTAGGTAACCCAGCACTGCGCATCTCGGCGGGTAGGCCGGTGTATTATTTGCACCACTGGTAGGACCTGTTTGCAATTTAAGTATTTTGCCTTTGCTCTGTATTCAATTTCTTCTCCAGCCTGCAGCAGGTCACGTGTCGTGCGTGATCGGTGGCGCACGCAGCGAACAAGCAGCTTGAGGTGCCATTGGCGCTCTGCCTGGCTGTCAAATTTAAATTCAAATTCATATCTGTTTGTCTAGCGCCGTTTCAACACGTGTTGTCAGAAAGCGGCTTTAGAGGACCCAGGGCCACGGCCCTAATGAGCCAAAGTGACAGTGTCAAAGAAAACGACCTGAGAGCAAGTGGAAGAAGGTTTGGGATGAGCCAAAGCTCAGAAGGGGAAGCCGTCCTCCCCAGTCCAACACGATATGTGCATGTGTGTATTATGTGTACGTGTGTGTGAGTGTCTGTTTTCCTATTGCATTGCAGACCATGCACAGATCCATAGGTTTCTCACGTCCTGACACTGTGCCTTAGTTGCACTCCACTGGTTCAATAGAACAGATACTAAATGCACTGCGACTCACTCTGTGTGTGTGTGTGTGTATGAATATATCATATTAGAGTTGGCAGGATCTGTGTACATCTGCACTTATCCATTAAGGCAATGTGTTTGCACCTGTGTGTGGTGTGTGCAGGGATGAATAGATGCCTTGTTGTGTGTGTGTGGGGGGGGGGGGGGGGGGGTGAGAGAGAGAGAGAGAGAGAGTGTGTGTGTGTGTGTGTGTGTGTGTGTCTGTGTCTATCTGTGTACACATACCCAATCAATATGTTGAAGTGATGTTACAATGTATTCTTCCTCTTTCTCCATTATGTAGTGTTGTCTGGTCTACTCAGCCGCCATGCTTAAACAGCCAGGACAAGGTCCCCGCCCCCCACTCCACAGACCTTTTCTTTGTCTACTTCAGTTTTCAATACTATGACCGTATCGCTTCCAAAATCAACAAAAAAGCTGTAGTTGTAACCCTAACTGGAACGATCCAGTCTTGTGCGTGAGAGAGAGAGAGCCAGGCCTCGAGCACACAAATCTGAGGTCGGCGGTTTTGGGCAGTGTAATTAGAGTTTTTTGTCCTCATAAATGACCTGTCTCGTGCGATCCAGGGAGGCTAAGAGGAAGTGATGTAGTAATTGCACGGGCTCTTTAGAAGAATTGCAGCCTGTCGGTCTAACAGCTATTTTAAGTGCCAGGGCTATCACTGAAGACCACACTGGGCCAAAGGCAATAAAAGACTCCTGACATTTGTGTCTTCTCTTCATCTCCTCATTGTTTTCTCTCTCTCTTTCAGTGGAGGCCGTTTTTGCCTGGACTGAAGTACGATGTCATTGACTCCGCCCACATTTCTTTGTACACAGGTGATTTTCCCTGTCTGCGTCTGTCTTGTCCAGCTGTGGAGGGTGATGTGAGCTCTCTGATCCTCAGATTCATCAGCCGCCTTGAACTTCGCAGCGCATGAAAAATATCTGAGGGAGGACGCAGCGCCCAATTGAGTGGGGGTGGGGAGTGTGTGTGTGTGTGTGTGTGTGTGTGTGTGTGGGTGTGTGTGTGTGTGTGGGTGGGTGGAGGGGGGAGGGGAATGATCAATGTTTCAGGTCCGCATTGACAGTGCGGTTTGGACCAGTGTTTTCACTCAGTGCAGCGAGGCCGGCCGTGTGCGTCAGACTGCAGTTTATGAGCACTGGGAGAGCTCCTGCACTATGTTCCCTTATCTGAGCTTACACATGTTTGAACCACCCTACACAC
>NC_135211.1:13162239-13187239 GCF_052324685.1 Brachyhypopomus gauderio | reverse complement strand
GGCAGTGAAGAACCAGGCTCGCTGGGTTCAGCAGTTCATCTCTGACATGGAGGTCCTGCACCGGGAGACCGGAGACGAGAACTTCAGCGTGGTCATCGTGGACTTCGAGAGTGACGACATGGATATGGAGCAGGCCCTAAGGGAGAGCGCGGTGCCCAGGTGAGCGGCCCAGCACTCTGGCCTACTTTCGCCTGACTGCAGGTGCACGTGGGCCGGCCCGGTCCCTGCCTTGAGCAAAGCCCGCATGGGACTTTTCCCATGCTGAGGACCAATTTGTCATGCACCGAGGTTAGCACCTGCGAGCGAGGCCCGGCCTCGCATGGCGCTCGAGTTCAGCGACGCAAAGGTGCCTGTTCGTGTCAGATATCCCGTACGCTCTGAATCTGTGTGTGTGCGTAGGTACGAGTACCTGAGACGAGAAGGAAACTTCGAGAGGTCTTCTGGTCTCCAGATGGGGGTGGACACCATAGAGGCAAGCGCGTGGAAAATGCCGAAACGTTTCTTCACACGACCGGCCGACTTATGAAACCCGAAGAGTCCTAATTTAAGTGTCTGTGCGTGCGCTCCGCAGGACAGCCACAGTATCGTGTTCCTGTGTGACCTGCACATTCACTTCCCACCGAGCATCCTGGAGAGCATCAGGAAACACTGCGTGGAGGGCCGGCTCGCCTTCGCACCCATCGTCATGAGGCTGGACTGCGGGAGTTCGCCCCTGCAGCCGAACGGTCCACGCACGCCCTCGAAAACGGGGCCGTCCAATCCAGACCTCAGTTTTTTACCTCAGGTTTTTGATTTGTTCCAGCTCCTCGTACGCATGGCCAGATAATCATGGATTTCCTGAACAGGCCAAGGCATGCTGGGAGCTGGAATAGAAAAAAAAACATTTAAAAAATCTTTTCTAGCTATGAATGCCTGAGGGCTGGATTGAGAACCTCTGTTCTAAATTACTTGTACACATTACATCCACTCTACAATCACACACACACACACACACACACACACACACACACACACACACACAGGCATGCACGACATCACCACTGTGGGACAGGCAGTTAATAATCTTGTCTCTCTCTTTTCCAATTACAGGCTACTGGGAGGTTAATGGCTTTGGCCTGTTTGGTATTTATAAATCAGACTTTGACAAGATTGGCGGGATGAACACAGAAGAGTTTAAGGACCGCTGGGGAGGAGAGGATTGGGAATTCCTGGACAGGTAATTAAACAACAAATGACAAGCAAACACAAAGAATCCTATACTCATTAATTTTCAAAACATTACTTTAGGTAAAGAAATTTGTCATGTATGCTTAAAATGGGTTAAAATGGGTTTAAGTTTACATTGCTGTGTTCCCCTGCGTGTTGTAGTGTGGCCCACACACTGTACCAGGTCACTCCATGTAGACTCAGAAAACCTCTAGAACATTCCTCCATCTGCCTGTGTCAACCTCTGTGCTGTTTGCTCCCAGGGTTCTGCAGAATGGTTTGGAGGTGGAGAGACTCAGACTACGGAACTTCTACCACTTCTACCACTCAAAACGGGGCATGTGGAACAGTCCCTTAAAGAAGCCGTCACAGGGCTAGCCACTAGGGGGCACTGCTGCTGCACCTGAGTGCAATCCCTGAGCTTCCTGGAAGATTTTCCTAGAGTTACTGAAGTGTAGCCTGCTGTTCTTGCGCAAAGCATCTTGGATGAACTGTGGCAGGAAGGAGACCAGCGATTCAAAGCGGAATTTCTACTGGTTGACGTAAATATGATATCAAGTACTTTTTTGTCCCCGTACTATTTAGGGGACTTGAAAAGTGCCAAACTTAGCAGCACACAGCAGAACCTGCTCAAGTTCTGGAATTTATAAATATCGTTGGTATTTTTTTTTTGTTTTTGATTTATTTTTAAGCAATAGAGAGAGTGCTCAGGTATGATAGTGTTTTGGTAAATGGGTTTATGTGTACACAGTTGATATCAAGAAATTTTAAATGGTGCTTTTTAAATGAGGGCAAAAGAAAAAGTCTAAACATACTACCGTGTATTCTCTCTCTTTCTATCTCTCTCTTTCTCTCACACACACACTCTCACTCTCTCTCTCTCTCTCTCTCTCTCTCACACACACACACACTCTCTCTCTCTCTCACCCTCTCTCTCTCTCTCTCTCTTTGTGCTCTTTTTCTGCTCTTTCTTAAAATTAGTGAATAACGTTTACATAACAAGACATAACAAGATGTTGTTTGTACTTCCAAAATGTCAAGCTGTGCTCTTAAATCAATTTAGAATTAATGGATTACTGTTTCTACATAAGGAGGTTGAGTGGGGGAAAAGTGGTAAAGAAAGCCATGTTTAAAGGATAATTTCTGTGAAATTGCTTGTAGAATTTAAATATGTAAATACATATCATTTTCTTTCATTTTCTTATTTTCAAGAATAAATGGAGGAGTTACTCGAATACGTCTGTTGTTGCCGTTACCTCCGGTCCATACCACATCAACCCACAAGAGGGCTCTCGCACTCAAAGTGTGGCTCTCGGTACGGACTGTAAACTGACAGCTCGCATTTATGTAAACTTAAGTTTTTCTACAACTACTCTCATTCTATATTCACTCAGAATCATCGTTATGTTAATCGGTTGTTTAATTTTATAAACATATAAGGTGTATAAGAGCCTGCGCGCTGCATATGTGCGCCTGGCTGAGAGACGCTGTCAGCTGACTGGTAGGAGAACTTTTCAGTAGGTCTGGCTCCACATAACGCTGGAGTTCACACGCTGGGCTGACCCGTGAGGAGAGCAGACGGTGACTAACACACTCACTGCTCCTGTGTGTTCGGACTGCTACAGGATTCTCGCTTCTTCTACCTAAATCGGCCGCTGTCTCAACCGATTGAAATGGCAGCCTTGAACAGTGTTAACATTAAGACTTTGGAGGATTTGACTTTGGACTCGGGCTATGGAGCAGGAGACTCGTATAGATCACTGAGCCTGTCTTCGTCGAAGTCCAACTCCCACGTCCTCTCTTTTCCGAACCGGGTCAACTGGTGGCAGTGCTCGGGTTCTATGAACAGCGGGAATGGCAGCTGGGACACTGTCAACGCGGTTCTGCCGGAAGACCCGGAGGACATTCTCTCCAAATGTCCACGACTACCCGACTTGGAGGAGTTTCCGTGGACAGATGACGAAATCGACATCGTCCTGCGTAAAGTTGCGGGAGACGGTGCGTCTTTTACGAAGGAGTTCGTGCGGAGATTGTCAGTATTGCTGCAGAGGGCTCTGCTGCGCGTAGGCAGGGAGGCGCAGCGCGCGAGCGTCCTGCGCTGCAGGTGCACGCGCTTCGAAGTGCGCAGCGCCGTCCGGCTCGTGATGAGCTGGGCGCTCGCGGACAGCTGCGTAACGGCCACGGTCAAGGCCATCTCGCTGTACAGCATGAGCTCCGGGGAGGTCACGAGGAAGAGCAAGTCCTCGCGCTGCAGGCTCGCCCTCTCCGTGGGCCGCTTCTTCAGGTGGATGGTGGACACTCGCATCGCGGTGCGCATCCACGAGCACGCGGCCATCTGTCTGGCCTCAAGTATGGAGAATCTTCTGGAGGAGATCGTGCGCAGGGTCTTGGTGAGCCACGAGCGCGTCTTGGGCAGCCCGGTGGGCCCAGATGCGCTAGAGGGGGTCGTCAACAATGACGCTGAGCTTTACGGCCTCCTGCAAAACTATGAGCATCTCATCTGCGGGAAAAACGCGAACGGTGAGGAAACCCCAATGAAATGCAGTTACAAATGCACTACAGTTCCGTCTTATCACCACATCCAGAATCACGGGGAGGTTTTCTCTTGTTCTGCAGAGGAATTGGTAAAATAGTAATTCAGTGTTTCATATCTTCACTCATGTTCAGCTAATCAAAGTTGCAGAACGTACCACAGACCAAATGGTTATGTCTGATAACTGAAGATGATGTGTTGAGACAATAGGCTAGTTAAGATACTACAAAAAGGTGACGTATTGTTACCAAGGATATCATGTCTCAAAAGTAATACACAAAACACAACTAGGGGTTTGTTCTCAAAGATAAAGAGGAAAGAGGAAGGTCATGTATTCCAGTCAGAATGTGTTCGCCAGCTCTAGTTATTGCAGTTACGTTGCATCTCTTTGACACTGTTAGCCTTGTGTAAGCTTACCACACTGTTGTTCTACAACTTCTACAAGTGAATTATATGTGCACTGATTTACTTCTCTCTCTCTCTCTCTCTCTTTCTCTCTCTCTCTCTCTCTCTGACTCTCCCTCTCTCTCTTAGTCTTTCTTTTGCATACTCTTCTTCTTGCACGCATTGTCCCGTTTCAGAGTAAGCGGAGGCCGAGGAGAGTGAGAGAGGCCCGCGTGCGGGAGAACATAACACACTCTCCTCTCTGCTTTCAATCAGTCATTGGAATGGGCTTCTGCCAGGCTGGCCCATGTAAAACTGCACTGCTGGCCACTGCTTTATAGGAAAGGCTGGGTGCACAATAGGGAAAAGAAATTCTGTTTTCATCTAACATGCCTCTGTGCACGACATTTGTTCACTAATCGTGTTGATGGTGTGCAGGGTCTGAGCTGTAAAATAGCCCAAGCAAAAGCATGTACTGGGTACCTGTAATGGACTATACACTGTTACGTATTGAATGAGAGAAGGAGTCATCTGTCCTCTGTAGTTGTAAACGGGTGCATTTAACGTAAGGTCGAAGTCCTCATTCTGGCTGTGGTGGGACGTTTTGAAAGAAAGGCCATGATTAAATGCTTCAGGATATCCACTCTGGATCAGATAAGGGAAGACGCATGTAAAAGTTCCAGGCTGAGGTGATGAAACATTCCTTTAAATACCACAATGCTTCTTCAATGTGAGTTTCACTTGTACACATCATGTGTTCTCTGTATAATTAATGACAAACATAACAGTGGCTGGTGTGTTTTTGGACTGGTTATTGGGTGGGAGACCGGAGCTGGTTGTGGTGGTGATGGAGAACAGACACGGACGTGGACATGGCTGGCACCCTCATTTCCAGACAAAAGCAGCTCTCTCATATGCCAAACAGACCCACATCTGGAAGTCTTTAAGACCCAAATGACCTCCTTGGCTCCAATAACAGAGTGGCCCCATTTTCTATTGTGTGAGACTTACTGCAGGCTTGTCCATTCATTTCTTTGTATTTGTTTGAGTCCATATAGCCTTTTTCACACAACCCGCTCCTTATATTAGTGGGTCAGGAAGTTGTGAGTCTTCACAATATCAGCTATTAGCTAAGGTCAGAAAAATTGTTACATGCTTAGTTATATGAGATTTCCAAAATGACTCAATATGGTCACACCTTTCTTTAATGACTTCTACACTAAAATCCAAATGCTGGCTACGCATTCTCATAGTGAACACAGACCTAATCCTGGACGGGTCTGGGTGCTGTTTCAGCACTTCCTCCTTGGGGGTTTTAAAGTCAGCCTTTAAGAACTGCGCGAATCTTTCATTGCCTCCATGTGAATTTACATGGTTTGGGAAATTATGGTAGCATTGCGGCTAGGGGCGGGGGGGAACCCAGCTGAGACTATATTCAATCCACCACCAACTGGCAGCATGGCAAATATGATTTTCAAAAGCAAGAACTCCCGCAACAGGGAGCCCTAGAGGCAGCCTGGAAAGAGAACTCCTTAAATCCGCTGAAGACCGAGACCGTCTAATTCATTTGTTTTCTTTACCTTCCATTTTGTCAGTAATGCTCTAGCTGGAAACCTGATTAATTTGATAACGCAACTGCAGCGCCTACACGTCTAATTGTAGGAAGAAGTTGGTTGCAGTCATGACCGCGGCAGGCCCTCACCGGAAATGTTCGATAGTATCTGAGCTCTTTACCGCTCGGATTGTATCAGCGATGTCGACTGGAAGCACTCTGAGGGCGTGAGCATGCCCCGTGGCAGGAGCCTGGAGGATTCCCCCTAATCATGGGCAAAGACAAACCGGAATCCACGTGGATAAACAGAGCACTTCTACTCCCCTGTTTGGCCACGGTGTCAGCCAGGGCTGTCAGAGGAGAGATGGGCAAACGAGAGGTCACAGGTGCAACACGCTTCCCATTAGAGCCCAGGGTTCTGATTGGTTCCCATTAGAGCCCAGGGTTCTGATTGGTTCCGTTGGGTCTGCAGTGGTGGGAACCTGGAGCACTGTGTGTGTTAAGACTCACAATCATCACTGCTTAATTACCCTCATAAAGTGTTCCACCCACACAGCCTGCTGGCTTTGAGCTTCACTACAAAGCAAATAAATTAGAGCATTACCATGGCAGGGGCACTTAGGAACCAAATTAATGTGTGCAATCTGAAATTGCCTTTGAAGACCTATTCTTAATTTCAGCGTGAGGCTCCTTTAAGGCGGTGTGGAGAATTCAGTGTACATACAAAACAATGCTAAGCCACAATTAGATGGATTAGCAGTGATTTAGAAGATACTTTTGTGTTGCATGCTGTGTTGATTTGTTTAGGAGTACCATTTCATCCAAGGTCTATGTTTTTCTGTGCTTTTGAACATTAGGTTCAGTAAGCTTAGGCAAACTCAGAGGCTTCTGGTTGGTGAGAAACGGGAAGAGCCTGCAGTGAACACCTGTCCTAAGTGTCGGTGACCTTACTCACTTCACAGTGAGGACACTAACGACTCTTGGACCGGAGAGGTGTGACAGCACACGTGCAGGCTTCCCCTCTGTGGAAGTAGTGCTATTTTTGTGCACATATCACCTGTAAAGGAATGTGTCACCTTTTGCCAGTAAGGTGTGGCTCCACACCAGAACGGTGACTCAGCTGTTTTGTGGACGTATGATTGAAGCATCATGCCTGACTGCCGTTCTTTATGTGTGTCTTACAGATTTGGGGAAGGTTCTAGGCTGATCTGAGATCAGATCTGTAAATGCAAAGCTAATCTTGTGCACAAGCATTATTGGGAGCATGGATCTTTAATTCGCCAGGGCTGAAACACCTTAAACCTGAAATCAGGAATTTGTGTGGTTTTCTTCCTGTGAGTCAAAATAGTCTGCGAATAAGAAATAAAAAGGGGCAGCCCCATTTCCCCAGACCTTCCAAAAATGAAATAATTTTCTATATTTACTCTGTTAATTTGATATTTTACTAAAAATAGTGGATAGATGATTAATCACCTTTTATACCTACAAATTCACAAACCATGAGTACTACAAGTAGGAGACGCATTAGAACAGCAATCTCTCCTTTTTTATTTAGCACACACAGGGGATTAGCACTTAAATGACTTCCTCTATTTCTTAACAGCTAATAAAACCTAAACTAGGTGTTAAGCAGCCCATTGAGGGGCTCCCAGTGCCCTGGTAAAACATAGGTTGAAATGTAGCTTTTTTTTTACCTTACTTACCTGTGAATTGTGATTGGATCATCTTAATTGGATCGCCATGATTTGATCATCATGATTGGATCGTCATGATTTGATCATCATGATTGGATCATCATGATTGGACCTGGGAGTTTGAGTATTGAACTGAGCCTATTAAAGCGTTATTAGCTTAGGGGACGCTGGTGTTTGGGTGTAAACTTTGAACAGCTGGGCATAAAAATGGCTGGTCCAGAAACTGAAGCTAATGGCCTTCAAACCAAAGGGGGGCCTGATCTTGAAAACTAAAAAACAGCAGAACATGCATATCACATGTTTCTGCTCCTCAGATTAATGCAGCAGATGCAGTTAAAATAATTTAGCAGATTTTTGTCAATGTTTCATGGATTTCATAAAATAACACTGATTCGAGTTTACTGCAAGTAACATCTTTTTTTTGCATAAACGTATTTAATCAGTTACATGGGTCATTAATACATTAATTACACGTCATATTATTTATTTAGGGGTGTTCATTTGTGTGATGCTTTGAAACCCTCTCCATCACCCCTGGGTTAGCTTTGGATGATTGATGATGGAATTTTCTCTCTTTTTAACAACTGTGCTTAGCATCCCCCCTAAACTTTGATTAATATTTTAGACTGACAAGCTTAATCGCATTAAACTATTTCTCTTTGACAGCCCGTTAGCCAGCGAGAGTGTGATGAACAGCCTTAGACTAATTATATTATCATTAAAGAGAGATTCTGCCTGCTGTTTAACCCCCAGATCAGGAAATCCACTCCTGAACTGTGTCGTGCCATGACAAATTACTACCGAAATGCTTTAAAATCGAAGCGGCCGTCTGGCGGGAAAGCGGCTGGCGTCGTCTTGGCTGGGTGATGTGGGACTGGACGGAGTCTTCTGCTTTTTCCGTCTCCTCCTTGACCGGGCCTCTCCGAGTGGGGGACTGGCCGGGATGCCTGAGTGCCTAGGCCAGCTTGGCGTGACCACAGTCCTATTTCAGGTGTGGCCAGAACCGAAGGTGGAGTGCAGCTGTGAGGTCATAAGGTCAGGGCTTGCCCTCTGACCCCACCTTTTTAACTTCTTTGTCACAAACTGCATTTTAAAGGCGCTTTGGAAATTAGCACGTTCATAAATTTGTTTTGACTCCTTTGCACTCAACAGACAGGTAACATCTGAGACATTAATGCACCATTCATTCCTGAGTGTGTCTGTTCTGCTGATACTGCTCTATGTGTGTCCATGTGCAGGTGTGTGCTACTAAAACGGGGATGAAAATCTGCAATACCCCTGGGGGAGCCTTCATGGTGTGGGGGAAACCATTTAAAAAATAACTTTAGCATGCATGTTAGCTCCCTTGTTGAGGGAGTCTATAGTATTTGCAGCATATATTTTAACAAGACAATAATGTTGCAAATTACCACAATCCTCCTTTTTTGACTAAAGTTGCAAGTTCGAAACTTCTGACACCTGGCAAGGGGATGCATTAGAAGTGAACCCAACTTAGGCAGCTGCCATCACTCACTTCCTGGTTTGTTATCTGGAAAACCGAACACTCATCTGTATGTTCATAGTCAGAGCAGGGTGGCACTCCTCTCCCTGTGAGCCTTGAGGTCACCGTGTTACAGTGTCACCATGTGCTCTATGAATAGAGGAGCTCTTTGACCTCTACCTGCATGACACACTCACACCATTGTCGCCTTTCCAGAATGGCACTCTTATACTGCCGTGATACACTCTCACCTCCTGTTTCAGTGTTCCTTAAGAGAGGGAAAGTTTGAGCAATTTAAAGTGCATTTGCCTGTAGTGCATTTGGTGTTTTAGCCATTTAGAAATTGTTTTTTATGGGAACTGTGAAATCTAAATAAAAGACTAACTCAAAAATTTCTCTCAAAGCAAACACATGGCCTGGAATCTAAATGTAACACTGTCGGAATTATTTTTACGCAAGCTGCCCAAACTGACATCGCATTGTATTTAGAGCTGTGGTTTTAAACTCGAAGGTATGCCTTTTCAAACCGAGATTGCAGAGTCCTGACTCAGCCTCTTGTACCTCTAGAAAAAAAAAAAAGTAACTGGGTCAATGTCAATGTCACTTTGCATGTTTGTCACAGCTGACATATTCTGACAAATGTATCAGGGGTGGCTGTAGTTCTCAGGCAGAAGTGTACCGTTACTGTGAGGAGCGTGACGAGCCCTCGTCCAGGACGGCACCCGGGTTAGCAGTGGTAGAGAGGACACTGCTCTCTACGGGGGGAGTGCCGTGCTGACTGATACGAAATAAACAGGACACACTGAACTGTTCCAAGTGCTGCATCTGCTGAACTTTAACCGGAAAGAAAAGTCAAACATTTCATTCAAAACGATGTAAAGTAAAAGCACAGTCATGTCTTTTAAATGGTTTAAAGACCATCCTGAGATATCTGGAAATAATATAAAAGTCATAGAAGCAAAATTGAGTTACAATATGTATGAAGCTCGTTTTTGCAAATGTTTTGTTGTTTTCTTGTTGCCTTTTTTTTGCGTGAATGTTGTTTTTTTACTTCCTTAAATCATCTAACATGCTACCCCAGCTGAGCGTGAATTGGCTGCACATTCTAAGTGTAACCTTTAACACCTAAAAGTTGACCTGTGACCTTTGCCGTGTTACGAGTTCAGAGGAGGGGTCGACGTTGGAACTGGAAGTTGTAGTGACTTTTGCTCATGTGGTATTTTTCAGACACACCTGTTACAGAATGACTTCCTGGAACCCAAATGTGTGTCACTGGTACTTCTTCGTGCTAAATTTAAGAACTATGCAGTGGCCCCCAGCCTTTTGCCCACAATGAAATGTAAACAAATTCATAATAAGCATTGACAACCGTAAAAGATTGGATTTCTCGCTGTGTAATGTTGTATGTAAACACATCCATCCAAATTGTTGCGATATATTCCTAAAGTATTGCTATTCTGTATCAAGCACAGTTGAACTCGATTCACTGAGGTTCTTGTTCTTAGCTCAGTGCTATGGTGATTGAATATTTGAATTATATATTTTAAATATGTATTACTCATAAGTGGTTTCTCCGGTGTTGCACCACCACAACTCTGATGCCTAAGCCCTGGGCTGACCTGACACACTAATATGAATTTCCCAGCCTCACCTCAGTGCTGACTGTGATTTGTAGTTATAAGTAAAACAGTCTGCCAAGTTCAACCTCAACCCTCCCTGCCCCACAAAAGCAGCACACATACATCCCTCTGCGAGTGTGTGTGTGTGTGTGTGTGTGTGTGTGTGTGTGTGTGTGTGTGTGTGTGTGTGTGTGTGTGTGTGTGTGTGTGGTGAGGGGTGTGTGCTTGTGTAGAGGGGGGTGTGTGGGCGTGCATGTTTGGGTGTGCGTGTGGCTGTGTTATGACGCACACATTAGCTCTAGGGCGGCCAGCGTAGACGAGCTTGGTCGTGGGAAAGGGAAGGGGGTTGGTCGGATGCCCTTGTGTTGGATGGGTGTGTGTGTCTCGCTCCACACCCCATGGAGTTTGGGCGTGTGGGTCTACGGCATGACCAGCTGCACAACACACCCTGTGGCTTAGCCTTAGTCCCTCACAAGCCCATCTGCTGGTGGCCGTGCAGCTGCGTGTGTAGACCAAACTCCACCACGGCTCCATACAGTAGAAAGCTGTGCTAGATTTGCGGAAGGTCTAAAAATGTTTTCACCTGGGCCATTTTTAATAATGACCGTAATGTGCAGGGCATGTGATAAAAACCACAGCTGGAACTGTCTGGTGTCTGTGGAGTTTTGGAACAGTCTCGCAGAGCATAGCTGGCCAAAGCTTGCTTTCCACCAGTGCAATTATTATTTTATAGATCATGTACAATATGTAGAGAGTAGAGATGACTTCTAATTCTTCATGTTATATTCCTCTGCATGTCCTCGATTGATGCTTGGATTTAGAGATTGATTGTCACTTCCTGCTGTGGTCATTGAACAATTCTCTGGTCAGTGATGGTGGCCACAATCATATTGGGGAGCCGGTCAGCAGGTCAAAGGCTGCTACAGCAGCAGGCACAAGTGAGTGAGTGGTGAATGAGGTCCCAACTTTACCCCTTTCATAGACTGGATGTGCATTTGTGTGTTTGCTCACTTCCTACTAACGAAAAAAAAAATTCAAACGACTAACATCTGGATAAATACTCTACCAAACGTATGTACACAGCCTGAATGAGTGTGTGCGCCCGAATGGATGGCCAATCACTTACCTTGATTAAGAAAACAAATCTCCTCATCCATCTCCTCATCCCTCATTTGATTCTTATACGATACCCAGTAAAAAGGACGTCTTGGGGAGAAGGGATGGATTTTGAATTATATGTTATGCTGGAAGCACAAAGCCCTCTCCTCCACTTGGAGTTGAACATGGGTGATAAATCAGAGAGCCTCTCTGTGTCTCGTGATTGTGCTTCAACCCCCTGCCTCCCCACAATGCCACAGCAGCCGAGCGACCCAGAGACGTCCGGGCTGGTCAGGCTTTCCCTAATCGAGCGGTGCGAGTGCGACCGAACCGTTTCTGCTCCAGACCTTTGTTGAGTTTAGAGAGCGATGCGCTAGACTGCGTTAACCGTATCGTACGTAGTTGTTTGAAGGAAACGGAAGGGCACGGTGCTAAGGGTTGGGGGGGGGGGGGGGGGGTGGACATGCCAGGAGGAGAGGAGGTCGTGCTGGAGAGAGGAGTGTACTCAGACTCCCCAGGGAGTCCTCTCCATTCCTCTCCTTATCTTTAATAGCGCTAAAGTTGAAGGAGGCCATGACGCACCGTTTTAATGGCACGCTGCATCGCTCTGCCAACTGGTAATAACGTCTGGATGACAAACCCCCTGGAGCCTGCTAATGACCTCGGCCCACTGTGGCTGAACATGGTTCCTTGTTCCAACAAACAAGTTGCGTGACTGTTGTAACGTCGTCCCTCTTAGACTCAATTACATACATTGCAGATAGTGAGAAAGAACAGAAAGCTACGGAAAAGCCTATGTAGTAATTCAAATAATGGAATAGCTGTGTGTGTGTGCTTTTTTTAACTCTGCCTAAAGTGCTCATTTCCTCATTTTGTGGGGTTGTTATATATATTTTTTTATCTGATCTGATCTGATTTATCTGATCTGTTGTGTGCAGGCGAGCTCTCCCTGCCTGCCTACTTCAGCCCGTACGCAGGGGGTCCTGTGCCCGGATCAGAGAGCAGAGAGGAGGCCTGCGTGGAGGTGGAACTCCGCACCCTGGAGCAGGCTCTACTGGCCACCTGCGTGGGAAGCATCTCGGAGCTCAGTCAGTCTTGCTTACACCTCTGGACCCCACCCCACCACCACCACCACCAATCTATCTCCTCTTACACTCGCAATTTCTCACTGATCTTATTTTGAGATGTATTATTGTCCTTGTTAAGTCTTTTGCCATTAACAGACCCTAATGATTTTTATCTACACTACTTGTTTCTTAAAGGGAAGACTCCAAAAGTATTGAAAATCAGTAGCAGTGAACGTGATCTAGTATTTTTGACGTGAACTACGTGGTGACCATGTTCTGGTGGTTTTATTGGGTTGCTGGTTTTAAAAGAGGCTGCTTTTGTGTGCTACGTGGCGTTGTTCCTCGTGGCTAGCCTGCTCGCTCTGTTTCAGCAGGTGTGGCGTGGCCACGAACAGTTTGTTTACTTTATCAGCCCACACGGCTCAGGGAGAGGGGGCGGAGCCTGCCGCCACTCGGCCCCGCCCCGGGAGACCCTCCCAATGGAGGGATCTGGAACACTCCTGCAGTTGTGCCCCAGCTACAAGAGTGTCCTCTGTTTGGTCCCCAGGCATACAAAGTGCCTCCTTTGTGCCTTGTGATTGCCAAAGACCTGCAGAATAACAACCAACCTCAAAGCCCATGTCAAATGAAAAACAGTTCTTTGTGGAGTACCAAACGCACATCATTCATCCATGCTCATGTTAATATTGTAATTGACTCAAGACATATGCCCAGTGACACCGTAAGCCCAGAGGTACATGGGTTTCAGGTTATATATGGTCTACTTTAATGCCTGTCCAAAACCTAACCCATCAAACCAGAGTATAAAAGTGAGGAGACTGGATACATCTAAAGCCCCATATCATTATCCACAGTAGTAGATCAGTGTCCTGCTCACATCACTTCCACCATGATGCTTTCTCCATGTGCGGAGCCGTTGCTGCCTCTCATGCTCCTGGGCCCTGTTCCTCTAATGATGAACCCAGGCCTCGTGGAGTGATCCTCTGGCTTCCTCCGTTATCTGCTCCACATTGTCTCCTCTCCTTCCTCCTGGGAATAACCCAAGCCCGGATATCTACCCGAGGCGAAGAAGCAAAGCTCGCAGCGTCGATTTGAACGTCCTGTCGAAAGCTGTGTCTTTGAGCAGCTCAGAGTTGGATCACGCTCCTACAGTGGGCTCTGTGTTCCTACTGCAGGAGTGGGCTCTGTGTTCCTCCTGCAGGAGTGGGCTCTGTGTTCCTCCTGCAGGAGTGGGCTCTGTATTACTCCTGCAGGAGTGGGCTCTGTGTTCCTCCTACAGGAGTGGGCTCTGTGTTCCTCCTGCAGGAGTGGGCTCTGTGTTCCTCCTGCAGGAGTGGGCTCTGTGTTCCTCCTGCAGGAGTGGGCTCTGTATTCCTCCTGCAGGAGTGGGCTCTGTGTTCCTCCTGCAGGAGTGGGCTCTGTATTCCTCCTGCAGGAGTGGGCTCTGTGTTCCTCCTGCAGGAGTGGGCTCTGTGTTCCTCCTGCAGGAGTGGGCTCTGTCAGCACTTTTTAAAATATGCCTGCTGCAGTTCTTGGGTTCTCTGTTGTTGTCGCTCAGTGAAATATATTTGAGTGAGCAGATGGTTTCTTATACCAGCCAAATAGTTTAATCATGAGGTCTTTTAAAAGGGCATATATTGCCTGCTTCAAGTGCCTTCACATTTATCACATTTATCATATCTCACGTTATAGAGAAATAAAAAAAAGCTTTATCACTTGCAAATCTGCAGGTGATGCACAAGGTAGGCTGCACACGCTCTAAAAGATAGCTTCCAGTCTGTAAATATGCACTATCTATGGAGTCATAAGGTGCCTGGACTGTAAATGATGCTGGACTGTTTGCCCCCCCCCCCCCTCAGGTGACCTGGTGTCACGTGCGATGCACCACATGCAGCGTCTGGTCTCGGGGGGCCGCACGGCCGGCCCGGGAAGCCCCGGCCAGGCACACTCCCTCTCCTGGTCTCCCGATGCTCTCCATACCCTGTACTACTTCCTACGCAGCCCGCAGATGGAGTGCCTGGAGAACCCCAACCTGGACCCCCCTAGGATGGCCCTCAGCAAGGAGAGGTGGGTGACGTCACTGGAGGTCTTCCGTCTTTTTCGTCGTCTGCTGATGGTGCCGGACGTGCGGATGCTTTTCTTCTGTGGTGCTGCGTCGCGTGAAGTGAACGGGCCATTCAAAATCCGCCTGCTTCACATTATTTAACTCCAAAGGCATTTTGCGCGGAGACACGTTTGGTTAGGCTTGTCCTCCTTGGAATTCTGTCTGCCGAAGACATATTTGCGTTGCTTTGTTAAATATATTCGCTTTTCATTTGGTAAAGTGTACATAACGGAGCTTCCTTTGGAGTAGCACCGGGATTTTGTTCCTCTTATGATACTGCGCTTGCAGAGTGTGGTAGGAAATATTCTCCCCATGGAATGTGCATGTGGAAATTTGTGAGTGCCGATGGCATTAACAGGTGGAATCGCTTATACTGATCTTCCCAGAGTGCAGAGCACACAGTAGCTGCTGTCTTGGCTGGCTTTAGAAGGAAGGAAACTGTAGATATTTCATAAAGTCTAAAATCAACAAATTTCTTTGGAGTCCACGGAGACCAAGTCTTTGATCGATGTCACAAGTTATTGAGCAGCCTAAGAGCTCCAGAGAGGAGGCGGATTCGCCTGCTGCCCACTGTCTGTCCTGCAAAGATATCAGGCCTGTTCATGCTGAAGGGTCAGGAATGCGGGGCTGTGAGAGGCAGGCGGTCAGGCCAAACTATGGCAGCCAAGATAATTCTGTCTCCCGGTCAACCAGCACTTTTGTCACCACCCACAGAACCTTAGCAGCCAATATGGCCATAAATATATATGTATATGCACTGGTGTTGGCATGTCTCCACAAAAAAGTCCTCAGCCTCAGCCAGCTTTTTCTCTTAGCCGGTTTGCTTGTCACTTCGTTGAGACTGAAATGCAGGCGAGCAAAGATTGCTCTGGAAGGGAAGCATAAAATAATGGAGTGGTGTGTCGCCCCCTGCAGGCCATTCCCATTACTGCCGCCTCTAATGGAGTGGATGCGTGTGGCCATGGTTCACACTGAGCACCGGAGGAGTTTGCTGGTGGACAGTGATGATGTGAGGCAGACAGCCAGACTGCTGCTCCCCGGACTGGACTGCGAACCCAGACGTCTGAAGTGAGGACCTTTCAGACCTTTCAAATGTCTCCTGTCCCCGCCTGTTGCTTACAAAGTTAATGCAAGAGTCCTTACAAATCTCCTTTTCTCCTTTTGCTTGTTTCTCTCTCTCTCTCTCTCTCTCTCTCTCTCTCTCTCTCTCTCTCTCTCTATCTCTCTCTCTCTCTCAGGCCAGAGTGCTGTTTCACCTCTTTTAAGCGTCTGGATTCAAAGTCTGCCACAGAGAAGTTCCACCAGGACCTGGGCTTTCGCATGCTCAACTGTGGACGCACAGATCTGATTGGTCAAGCTGTGCAGCTCCTGGGTCCAGATGGGATTAACACTATGGATGACCAGGTCAGAGCTGCTCCCACTGGCTCTCAGCTCTTCTAAGATACATGTTATAATTTCATGTTTTGTAATCCTCACACTAAATACACAGTGTATTATGTAATAGTAATCTATATGATTACACTAATATCATAATTTTTATACAGTTGGTATATTATAATAATACTATATATCGATATAATTGCATATTGTAGAAAGAATAATTTCTGATGTACATTCATATTGGCCAATGTGACATCTGAACGTAGACTCAGGGTCCTCTGTCCTTACAATGGTTCACTCAGCTCTGCAGTGTGTACTCTCGCTCACATGTGTGTGTGTGTTTAGGGCATGACCCCTCTGATGTATGCCTGCTCCGCGGGGGACGAGGCCTTGGTCCATATGCTGATCCACGCCGGCGCCGACCTGGACGTGGCCGTAAGCTCTCAGAACAAGTGGTTAACTGCACCGGGCTTGTTAAGTGGGCCTCTAAGTGAAGAGGGGCTTTGTGGGTCTTGTTTGCAGGTTCCGTGCTGCTCTCTGAAACACCCCTCTGTTCATCCTGACACTCGCCACTGGGTGGCGCTTACCTTTGCTGTGCTATATGGACACATATCAGTGGTACAGGTGGGCTGTGTCTATGTACTATTATTGAACAGAATAATAGTAACATTAACTATTATGATATTAATAACTATAATAATAATAATAATAATAATAATTATTATTATTATTATTATGTGAAATTGTGGTGCATTGATTATGCCACTAAATGAAATTGGTTGATGCTGCAAACTGATGTTGTGTGCTACAGAGCATGTATGTCGTTAAATATGGGTCACATCATTTCAGCTGCTGCTTGACATGGGAGCAGAATTGGAAGGCTGCACTCTCAGGAGTGGACACCAGGGGGCAGGAGAAACTCCCCTTCAGCTGGCGTCCGCTGCAGGTAAACAGCAAAGTAAAAACACCAGTCGACCGTATTTATCATACTTAATATGTTTGTGACTCTGGAATGTAATTACTAAAATGCTGATTACATTCTGATTAAAACCATGGAGTATGTAGAATGTAACGCGTCAATTTCACTAAGCATGATGAGTGTGTGTGTGTGTGTGTGTGTTTAGGTAATTATGAGATGGTCAGTCTGCTGCTGTCTCGTGGTGCGGACCCCATGCTCCGAGTGCCCAGCGGGAGCTCGCTGTCATCATCTCTGTATGAGGACATGAGCTGCTTCAGCCACGCTGCCGCACACGGCCACAGGTAGAGGGACACACACGCTACTCGTCCTGCTCACACTCGTACGTCACAACGGCGGCCGCATTACACTTTGACTGGGAGTGATGTGGAACCTGCTTCCTCATTCACATTGTGCTATGTGGATGGGTATTGTTTGTTTGTTTTTTTATTTGTGGTAAGAACATATGGAAAAATAGAAGAACTTATTCATCATTGACCTGGGTCAGCTTTCATCCGTAACACAGAATATCATAAACATTATAAACAGTTAGCATTGCCAAGACGACCCCTGTAAAAGTAGTGATGTTGTATTTACTGATCAGACATAGCTGTGCATGCTCTTCTGATTATTATAATTCATCAAGCTCGTCTGGACCACCAGCATAATTATGTGAAATGGTATGAAATATCTAATATCAGCTCGATTAAGTCCGTTGCTTAGTAACTAGAGATTCACCATGCATTCAACTATGGCATTCACTAGATATGAGTGAATTGTGTAGTTTTCTGCAGAAAATGATCCTTTTTGGTGACAGACTTGTATTGGAGCTATGTTTTTCAGCATTCACAACAAACCATTTACATACTCATTTAGTCTAGCACTAGGTGGAGCATTTCACTACAAATCCCATAATGCATTGTTGCCCTGAGCCGTGTTGTGTGTTCTTTCAGGAACGTGTTGAGGAAGCTTCTGAGCCAGCCACACAGGCTGCAGGAGGACGTGCTGTCCCTGGAGGAGATCCTGGCTGAGGGGGTGGAGGAGCAGCCAGAGTCACAGGGGAGGGAGGGGCCATCTGGCCCCACCCCCAGAGAAGGGGCGTCTCCGTGCCTGTCCAGGGCCCGCAGCCGAGCCCTCCAGGAGGCCAGTTTTCACAGCGCCGAGCACGGCTATCTGGACGTCAGCATGGAGCTCCGAGCGCTCGGTAGATGCTGACAGATAACATTAATGCCTGTGCTAGCGCTTCCACTATGCTACAGAGCACTCTAGTCATCTCAAGCAGAGTTTAACCAGCACGCTGTGTGTGTGTGTTTAGGTGTGCCATGGAGGCTGCACGTTTGGTTGGAGTCTGTGCGGGTCGCACACCGGCAGTCCAGGGCCGATCTCCTGCTCTCTCTCCTGAAGGACTTCACCTCCGTGTGGGAGGACACAAACTACGAGGAGCTGGTCTCTGAAGGCCTGCCCCTGCTCTTCTCCATCCTTAGAACCACCAAGGTGGAGATCCAACCTGCGCCCGGACTAAATCATGTCATCAGAAATATTTGTGGTTTTATACAAAACCCTTTATTGCCCAGATTGCCCTGTTGTTCCGTAGTTTAAAACAAATTCTATATTCTGTAAACTCCAGCGCCCGTGTGCACAGCTGTGACAGGTTTTCCTCTGTCCATGTCCCCCAGAGCAAAGAGATCCGTGAACAGCTGGGAGCCATCTGCAGCCTCTGCTATGGCACCGTGTCTCCACCTCCCGTCCCCACGGCGACAGACACACCTGCAGCTCAGCTGGGTAATGCGTTTCATCTCGTCTGAGGTTGTAGCGGCCGGGTCAACCCTGCCCTGCCTCAGAATGCATGTCATTTAGCAGCACACGGTCACGGAGCTGACCACAAAGTCCAAGGCACTCTACTTGGCACCAGAGGTTAGCGAATGTCACAGATGCCCCTGTGCGCTCCCAACAGATACACATTTCCTGAATAACTCCGAGATGTCGGATGTGACGTTCTTGGTGGAGGGAAGGCTGTTCTACGCACACAGGGTTCTTCTGATGTCCGCATCACAGAGGTGGGTGACATGAACGTGACCCATGTCAACAATGTGGCGGTGATGATGATGATGCTGACCTTCACCCTCACATGTCTGCCTCTCTGTTCTCACTAAGATTCAAAGACCTGCTTGGTGTTCAGTGGGCCAGTGGAATAGCGGACCACAATATCATCGAAATTACGGATATCAAGCACAGGACATTTCAGGTAATAATCCAAACCTCAGACAATATAGTGAGTTTACTAGATATAACGAGCCTATGGCTTCCTAGAAAGTCAGCCCAAATGATACCAGAGTCTGCACAGGCTTATGGCACAACACTCTGTTATGTCAGATGCTGATGGCTCACCTGTATGGTGGAGGACCGCCAACTTCAGATGTGTCTATCTCTGATATGATAGAGGTAAGAGAGCCTTGATCATATAAGCCTGCATACAAAATAGTTCACCGTTCTCCTTGGAATGTTTCCTGGGACTGGGGGAAAGCTTTGTTTAGATCTTTAAATGCACCTGTAATTCACGCACTCATGTTTAACATTTAAAGTTCCCACAAGTGGGTGCTGTTAGCAGTGAATTAGCCATGACTAACACCATGTAGTGTATCTCACTAGTCGACGCGCTAGATCCCAGAATGAGCAGTCCAGGAAAAATGGCAAAAACATAAGAGCGTTTCTGTTGCAGCTCCTGCTAGTGGCCGACGCCTTCCAGCTCGGCTCTCTTAAGAGGCGCTGCGAAATCTACTGCTCAGAGAGGATGACTGTCCACAACGCTCTCCCCCTCTACCAGGCAGCCAAAGTGAGCTCATACGGACCCCTCGCACACACAAAACCACCTGACATCCCGACGTCCATCACGCGCTCACGTCTGACCTCTGCCTTCTGACAGGAGGGCGACGCGGGCGAGCTGGCGGCCTTCTGCGAGGGATTCCTCCTGTGCAACATGGGCGAGCTGCTGCAGGGAGACTGTGAGGAGGTGCTGGGCTTGGCGTGCGCCCCGACCCAGGAACCAGACACCCTGCGGGCCCTGCAGGACGCCCTGGCCTCCAGGGTCCGGTCCCTCTGCGGCCCGGCTGCGGTGTGACCGTTCTGGAGCAGCCTGAATGGGAATGGGACGTGGAAGCCCGGCGTCTGCCGTTGGTCTCTGGGAAAGTACATTCGGGTATAGACTGACCGGTGCCGGAGAACACTCCGCATATCTATGCAGTGCAGGGATGTGTAGAAATGAGTGCAGTGATACAGTCATAATAAACCGCAACTCTGCAGAGTAAATTGAGCAAAAGCTCATTTATATATCAGAGGGATTTTTCGTATGACAGCACACGCAGATACCACTTGCATACAGCGAGACATAAAATGGGTGTTGGAGAAACAGTGCCTTCTAGTGGACAAAATAGGATCCTGATAAGAGAGCCAAATAAACACGGCAACGAGGGCAAAAATAATGTTGTTTTTAAATAGAAACTTGTACAGTTTTGTAAACATTCATAAGTCCGTCCATTTTGATGTGTAGATATGTTTGACACAAAGGGATAAACTGGAACATTGAGACCATTTTAAACTAAATTATTCGACTTTTCTTTGTTCTGCTAGGCTTTTTTTATTAATCTAAATGTAAACCTACATTTAATACAGTGTCTGTGCAGTAAATAAATGTAAAGTGTTGGATATCCATTCGTGTCATGTAATGTTTTCAAGAGTGTGAGATACACATACCCAAAAGAATCCAATGGATTTATTTCTGTTTGCACTGAATTTGTTCACAGTAGTTACAAGGGGATACATTAGCTGTTTTTTTTTTAGTTTTTTTTTTTGTTCCTGCTCAGTATGAACCAATCTGTAAATCACAACAATCCAGCATCTCTCCGAAAGTATAAAAGAGGAAGGATAAGGTATTGCTTAGTTTATTTGTCTTCAGCGGAATCCCACTCGTGGGCTGTGGACGACCACCTGCAACAGCGTGCGTTACGACATCACCAGACCCCTCTCGGAGAGAATAACACAGAGTAGAGAAAGCGGGGGGGGGGGGGACGCTCTCACGGTTGAAGAAAGAGAGGGAATAAACGATGGACAAACGGAAGAACGCAAAAGTAAAGATGAGAGGAGGAACGCAAACGGTGAACGAGAAAAGTCCGTTACTCCGCTAAGAGAAGGTGCGGGGGGAGGTCGAACATCTACAACATCATGCAAAGGAAAAGCCGAATGTCACACATGCAGACGGCACTACGAGAGCACGGCGGGGAGCGGGAGCGCCCCCCAGTGTCAAAGAAAGTCATTGCCAAATGTCATTTATTTACATCGTGTAGTCGGAGTTTGTTGACCTGTTGAGCACGCACTATGAGATGAAAAGTGACAAATATCAATAGATCATAACTTCGTATCCCTCCCCCTCCCACCCCCCCCACTATAAAGAGGCTAATCTACATTCTTAAATTACTGGTAAATAATTTAACATATACTACAAGCTCTTTTTCTGATCCAGGAACAGAAGTGTGCTTCATTCACAACAATCGGATGGGTTTTTTAACAAACACAAATGACAAAATTCTTCAATCTGATACAAACGCTAAACTACCCAATTTGGTTTATAAATAGTCCCAGCAGAATAAATTAACAACAACAACAAATTAAGATCAAGAACAAATAAAATAGAATGATAAATAAGTTATAAAATTATACACAATTATGGCCAAAGTTCTCTGAATCCTGCAGATGCTTCTTCAAAAATATTTTTAAAAATGCAAAAATGACATCAAAAGTAACGAATACATTAAGCATAATTTCTTTCAAAGGTGACAGGAAATTAAATATTTCATCATCACTACGTGGATGAAAATTGGCAACACAAGCAGTTGAAGCAGATTTGCGTCCGGACGAGTGTTACATCAGGAACATATACAGTCTGTACAAGAGAATAGATTGTTTACTGAAACATTACTCTCTTATCCATCCCACCCCTCCCCAAAATAGGCTACCCCATTTTTTTTTAAATAACATTTCAAAATGTTGTACAGCAATGCCACAAAGTCCATAAAATATTTAAATTCTGTCATTCATAAAGAAAGACTACATTGAAAAGAATACAATCCATCAAGAGTTCATGTGGGCTCCTCCTCAAACGCCTTGTGATATCCAATAGGTCAACGTCATTGTCTCCTCGGTCACTAGATTTGAGCTGTGTGTTTGTGTTTTGTGTCATTAGAGTATCTGAAACAGCAAGAAGTAATAACGGGAGATAAAGAGAGACTTCTACAAAAACAAGACAGAGATGGAAGAAACAGGAAATCAAAGGACAAAACAGGAAATAGTCATAAAAGAAAACAAAACTGTATAAAGAGCACTGTAATAGAAAACAAGCATAGGGGAGTATGAAGAAATCAGAACATGATTTTATGTGTAGTAGATTTGTTCGATTAAGGCTTTTTTTTTCCAATTCTTCCGACGCATGTAGCTGAGGACAGAAGGAAGTGGGCGGAGTCTGAGCGTGTCCCGGGTGACGCGGCGGGGGCGGGGCTTGAGGAGCATCCGTCTGTAGCTTGTACTTGCTGTGTAATGTGCCTTCCATCAACATACTGTACATGAAGCTTGCGTGAGAGCAGCATTCAGCCTCTAACACGTTTTCTGGATAACCCCTGGTAGTAGAAACGGGCAGAGCCATCACAAGACGGAACACAAGGAGACACAGATCACATAAATGCAAAAGGCGACGGAGCAGTTAAACAATTGGGGGCGAAAAAACAAAAGGCATATATGCCACATATAAAGGATCAAGTCGTGTGCAAACTGCGGTAATCATTCCGTGGTATAAAAGTTTGCTGAGGGTCTTTTAGAGCTGAAACCAAGCTGAGGGAGCAAAGCACTTCGTTTAGATTTGCTTGTATAATCACGAGACGCCTTAGAAAAATCTAGACGTCTGCTAACGCTCGTGGTTTTAAGCTTGCTCCTGTGTCCCAACTGACGATGCCACCTTGGCTTTGCCCGGCGGGCATTTGGAGGCATTGGACTCGGCCTCGTGTTTCCTGCTGCTGGCACCGTGCTTGGGCGTGCCAGACGGGTGTGACACCTGTGTGGTCTTCTCGTCTGAAAAGAGCTGTTTAATTACGTCAAAGAAGCTACTCAACGGGCTGCCTGGGCACACATGAGGAAGAGAAGAATAAGAGAGAGAGAGAGAGAGAGAACAAACAAATGAATAATGAGGACCACAAGGAGGACACGGGGACAGGACGAGACCTGGAGGTGGACAAGATCAATCAGACTCTGAGCCACAGCGCGACACGCATGTTTGGGCTGGGGCCAGGGAGGCTAGATACAGTGCTTCGCTACGCCAGACGACTAACAAAGGCGTTTGCTGGGCAGACACAGATGTAAGGAGTGTGGCTTTGTGGCTAAGCAGTCCTCATTTGATCTTGTCTGGTTGAAATGGAAACAGACAGCATCTCTTGACGTGGTGTTTATTTTACAGTCAAAAGATTCATCTGCCATCACCTGGCTTTCAATACAAGTAACTGAGATATTAGTTTTTCTTGCAGGTACATTCATGATCATACAGGTGCATACCCCCCCCCCCCCCCCCCCCCCCCCAAATCCCCTTCACTGTTCTTCAATGCAGTTGTCCAAAGCAGCCTGTCCTAGAGTCTGCCCAGGCTCTGTGCTGAGCTGCGCGGATGACGGCCTCTCCTGCAGGCTGCCACACACACACACGCCCTCACGCCGTGGCTGCCACCGTGCGGTTCTCACCACCCCCACAGAGTTCGCTCCATCAGCAGGACGGATGCCGGGCCTGCCCGCTCCCCTCTGAACTTCGACTTTGAAGCGATTTTACAAAGTAAGAAAAATCCTTGCAATGTGCCAATTCCATCATGGTAAATATTGCACCTGGTCTGTAAGCCTTCACAGCATAATTTAGACATTAGAGGGAATATGGCGTCAGTGCAGTTCGGTACTGCTGAGTTAATACACTCCTGGGTTTTTAATGCCTAAGTAGGTCACCACAATAACTTCTCTTCAAACAGCGCTTGGCATCTGCCATTGGCTGCCTTCTTTCAAAACTACAGTGCAGGTCCCAGCTCAGCAACATGAAGACGAGCGCATCTCCACACAGCCCACCGCAGACACGTGGAGGCCTAACGTGTGAAATATCTTCGACTGTGTCTCCAGGGCCAGTGCCATAGCATGAGACTTGCTTAAAAAGTAAACAGGCCCGTTTTCCAAGCGGATACCGCAAAGCTCCCCGTCTTCACACGGCTGACGCGGACCCTCAGCACATCAGAAAGCAGAATGACGCAAGAATTAAACCAAGCCTGTAAGACGCACTGAATAATGCACGAGGGCTCATCTGTAGCGCTGCTCCTGAGTACGGCGGACCTTAAACTTTCATGAACAGTTTTGCCCGAGTGAGGTGCACGTGTGTACGCGCGCACACACACGCGCATGCATGCACACGCACACACACTAAGCATTAAGTGTTCTACAGAAGAGGCTAACTTAGATTAGCATACTGTGAACTAGTGCTATAAATAAAAAAATTTAAATGTCTTACTGCACCTGTAGCGTCTGCCTAGGAGAACACCACAAGGGACTTAGTAGCTTCCTGTGGTGCGTCCAGAATTCATAAACATATCTACGACATAGCTGGGGTCAGGGCCGGAGTGGGACACTTTTTCAGCCCGGGAGTTTCATGCCCAAATCCGGCCCAAAATTATTTTCCCCTCCCAATCGAGATTGACATGAGCCGGCCCATCGGGAATCCTCCCGAATCTCCCGATTAGCCACTCCGGCTCTGGCTGGGGTGTTCCCTTAGCGCTCTTGAGATGCGTGTGTACGTGTTAGACGCGGGCTCCATTTCCGACGGCGTCTTGCATGCGGGGGCGGGTGCTGAGGCTGGGTGCGGCCTG
>NC_135211.1:13099739-13157239 GCF_052324685.1 Brachyhypopomus gauderio | reverse complement strand
CTCCGAACTTTGTCGGTTTGTTAAGGTGAACTACGGTGTCGAAAGCGGCAACGGGGCGACGGGAGGTTTGAAGTTCACACAGGCGATTCAGAGCAGTGCTGCAGAGCTGATGAATGTGCACTTGGAGGTGATGCACTTAGCGTCTTGGTGAGGGGTTGATAACTGAAGAGCGCGCTGTGACTTACTCGGGGGAAGACTCCGGCGTTAGGCTGGACATTTCCTCTTGTGTCGGTACTAAAAAAGGCAGGTTTTATGATTAGAAGGGAGCGGACAGAAAGACATGAGCTAAATGATCCTGTACTATAAAGGCATAACGAAACAGATTAGCAACAGCGAACACCAGCTAGGTTCATTATTCTGAACCTTATGAGCTACTTAACACCCTCTGTGTAGTGTATGTGATCCTCCCTGAGACACAGAGAGAGAGCGAGAGACAGAGAGGATAGAGAGAATAAGGGAGAGTGGTTCTGTATAGTAAGTTGACATGCTTACCGAGCCTTTGTTATCATAACTACACACATATCTGTACAGCAAATCAACCTATCAAATCAGCCTGCTGATTACGGATCACAGATGTGATAGAATATCCCTGTCTAAAACAGACATGGATTGATTACGCATGTATAGATCAGCCAGCAGGTGTTTCCTACCAGTTTATAATAGATAAGGTATCACATGTTCAGGCCTTTCGTTACCCCGTTGTTACCTTGCAGTTTCCTGCGGTGGAACCGGGGCGAGCCGAGGAAGCTGTTTTTGATGGAATTGAGGCGTGTCCTCCAGGGCATCCCCCCGATGGAGGGGCTGGGTGGTGGCGTGGGGCTGGGCGTGCCCGCTGGGCTCTCCTTGGGCGTGTGCACGGGAGTCCCTTTGGGGGTCGGGAGGGGGCTTCCCCTGGGAGAGGGGTGGGGGGTGACCTGTACAGTGGGGATACATTTGCCGTTGTGATCAGTCCCGGCCAGCGGGTGCAGGTGGTGTAGGCGGATGGGCGAGAGGGGGGAGACCTGAGAGAGAGGCATGGAGAGTTTAGGGGGGATGGTCAGGGGGGGCCTGTGCACCTTCGGGCTGCTGGTTATGGGCAGGGCCAGGGGCGAGGAGGGCGTGGAGGGTTCAGACTTGGCTGCTGAAGGTGAAGGTGTTGTGTTTGGGAATGGGTTGGACCTGGTGGTCTGCAGGGGCTTGTCTGTGACTTTGGGCTTGGCAGGGAGGGTGTGAGTTTTGCAAGTGTTGGCCTGCAGGGCTCCCGTCTTTGGATGGAAGATGTTGGGGGAGTTGGGGCCAGCGCCATTGAGGCGGGCGGCGGGCGTGCGGGTGGGGCTGTGGTTGGGTGACCGCATGAGCTCCGAGGATTGTGGGGGAACAAAAAAGCGCCGCACAGGCTGCGAGAGAGAGCGCATGCAGCGAGCCACCAGCAGCATCACGCCAACACACACACACACACACACACGCACGCACGCACACACACACACGCGCAGACACACACACGCACGCACACACACACACACACACACACGCACGCATGCACACACGCACGCACACACACGCACGCACGCACGCACGCACACACACACACACACGCACACACGCGCGCACAGCCCCCAGGTTAGCACGCACCACAGCGCACGCACACACCGGCAGCACATATGGACGAATGGGGGACACGGCAGTGGCGATGTGGAGCAAAGGGGACAGGGAGGAGTGCAGAAAGAAAGAAAGAAAGAAAGAAAGAAAAAAAGAAAGACATGCCATTAGCACAACCAGCCAGGAGGCAACAAGACCATGGAAAGTAAATGTGCAGAGTTCTCCAAGCAAAACCAGCTATAGAAACCACACGCAACAAAAAGCACCGGGCCTTGTGTTGAAAAGTGCCAGAAGTGACCAAGCAAGCAGGAAATGGGCGGATAGCACATGTGTGCGATATCTCCGTGACTCATTCTCCTACGCTATTGTCAGAATTGTTCGGTATAAATAGTTCTGCAATAATCTCTGGATGAGATCACTGAGTGTGGGTGTGAATTCTGTTTTAGCCAATTTGCATGGGAGGTGAACATCTGTTGGTGTTTATTACCACAAAACCAACAGTCTAATCAGATTTAATGAAATCATTTAAACAGATCATTCACAACAATAGCGCCACACTGTGGAAATGGCCCGTTATATACAGGGCCATTGAGTGTGTAGCTGAATGCCGTATTGTGATGGCATGGAGATGTAGTGAACACCAATGGCATTCATGGTTTAAACTGGAGGACGTCTGATTCGTGTTTCCAAATTGGCCCGGGGAATAAACCACCTCATGTAAACATTTATGAATAACTTTGGCTAAATCACAGAAAGGAAAATCAGAACATTTCAGAATTGTAGCGCAAATGACTGTACAGGGAATACAAATAGGTGCAGTTATAATTTGATAAACATTTGCAAAGTAGTTTCTGAATACAGCATTCCAAAGTCGTCACAAAACACAGTCTAAATGTGCCCTTGTTTCCGGAAAGTGCTACAACCTCAGCTGAGTTGTAGCTGCCGAGTTCTCGACTAACTCAAAAGCTTTGCTTCCCTGAGCGATTCTCTGCAAAAGAGGGCCATCTTTTAACCAACGCTACAGTCAGAGTGAGACAAAGTACAGTAGGTCTGAAGCGGTAGAGTGGTTGAGACTGTAGCATATTTGATCAGAGTGGATTCAAAGCAGGCTCTAGACACCATCCTGCAGGGAATTCATGCATGTAACTCAAACGACAGCATATTGGGAAGACTTAGTATTGGATTTGTAAGCGGTTAGCCAGTTCAAACAAGGCAACTGTAAATGTGAAATGCAGACTGAGCTCTACTGTAAGTAGGGGAAGAAGGATTTTCACACTTTACCAAGCCATTAGCAACCAAGGCCTCCAAATGTCTCTGGGCTGCAATTCCCAGAATGAGGAATAGATTACAGCTAATTATGTTACACCTCACCCTCTGATTGGGCTAGCAGTTATGGCTAGTCTATAAGTAATCAGAGGCAGCAATTTTGGGGCTTTATCTGTGATTTAGAATGAAAAGCTAGACTTTGACCAAAGCTAATAAGTTTTATATCGCTACAGGAGATTCGGTTGGTAGCTGTTAGAATGCTGTACAGCTAATGGAAGGGGTGCACACTGGTAGAACAATGTCACTCACCACCAACAACTATAGTAGTGAGGTTTGTTTTGTTTTGATGGTTTTGTTTTTTTGCAAGATTCTGATGCTAACCTGCTAATGCTCGCTGATCTTCTGGGTTGTTCAGCATGCTAGGTTCGTTTTTGCGAGCAGGCAGGCAAAAGCCTTGCCCTATGCAAATTACCACATGTTAACTAATCAGGGATTCTCACAGTGCAAGTGGCATTCATGTTTTAGCTAGTAATGGAATTCAAGCAGATAAGAGGAGCCCAGTATAGCCCTGTGTCATGTGTCTAACAGGCTACCATATTAAATACATATTGAAATGCTGATCAATGGCATATAATATTGAATTAATTGTGTATCAATGGCAAACTTTATAACACTGCTGAAGGGGTGGAGCTACTGAGCTGCTGGGTGTTGTTCAGATGTAAGCAGTGTGGAGTGAGAGAAGAGGTGAACATTCGAGAGTGAGCAGCACCCATAATGAAGCTGCACTGTACCTCTTTAGTTTGAAAATGATCTAAAACCACACATCATTAATTAAAACTCCTCTAACACTAAACACAAGTAGGTAGATATCACTACCACATAGGACTCATTGTGGAGTTAATCACTACACATCTAGAAAACCGTTTTCTATGTACAGAGATGTGGCTACAATGCACTGTAGGCCAAACAATATTATTTTTATTATTATTATTTTGTAAAAATAATGTTAGATGAAAACATTTCTACAGCCTGGTGCTAGTTGACACGACACATTTTTTTAAGATGATGTTTTTTTTTGTCTCTCATTGTGTTAAGAGCTCATTTTTAAAATACATATTAAGGCAAGAATTTTTCTGGCTTGATCAGGGATCCAGAAGTGGCAAATGGAGACAACAGAGTTTAGGTGGAGCGGTAGGACTGTGAGGGAGAAGCAAGCTAGAGCGGACCTGGAGTGAAGTGATTACGGAACACCGCGGAGTGATTACGGAACACCGCGGAGTGATTACGGAACACTCTGAGCAAGGAGCGGAATCTTTTGCTGCTCCACTCTGCTCAAATGGTCTTTCAGGACACATTGCCTAATCTGAAGGTATAGCATTGTATGTCCTAATCTGTAAACACTACTGTAATATTGGAAGTGAATGTCCACTTTCTTTACATTTCACTGTAATAAGCACAGATTGTGTTATCTTAGAGGTTTCCATTTCACCACATTCTGTGAAAAGACACCATACCCTCTGGTGGGGCCCTATCTAGGGAACAGTTGGGTGTGATTTGATATGGACCCGGGCAGACTGAGGTGTGGGAGACGTGCTTACCCGTGGGCTGCTGAGGGGACTTGTAGACAGGCCAGAAGAAGCTCCACTGATGGACCGTGACCTAACACAACGCAGAGACGATCACAATGGCGTCACGGCACTTTTCGAAATGCTACTGCATCCCATCTAGCTGTTAACTGTGGTAAACTTGAACAACAGAAGAAGCTGTCTTAAATTAGAAGGAGGCGTTCTCTAGGGAGATGCCAATAAAGGGTAATGATCCCTGTATAATGGAACTCCACTGAAGGCCAGCACATACTGACAGACTCTGGGCTTTCAGTAGGACAGATGCTCCTATAAAATTGGGCTTCCCCATGACTACCCATCAAATATCCAAAGCTAATCTTCCCCATGAAAAGTAAAAGGTGAAATAGATCTTTGTTGTGACCAGAATATATAATTTTGATGAAAGTATCAAGAAACTGGAAGTTTTTTGTGTAGTAAATTCTAAATTTTTGTTTGCAAATAGTCTTTCTGAAGCAGCAAAAATAAAATATATAATCTGTGTCATTTTTGTATATCTTATACAGAAATAACTAATTTCTTCTTTCACAATATGGCATATTTAAATCCCCCAGTGTTTTACCACATGCAGCACAGATCGCTCCCAGGAGTGTCTGGGATTTAATTAGCCTTGGACTTGCGCATTTTTGTCATCACTGGGAAGAGAAATAGTAAATCATCATTAAATGTGTCAGCACACGACACCAAGGAAGGACCTGATCCATAAACTGATCAATTGCATATGTTACTTAAATATGCATTAACCGATAGTCACAGCGCGTCTTCTGCATGGTCGTTCAAGCAGAAAATCACAACACCAAACATGATGTTGGTCTGATGCCACTGAAAAACTCCACCTCATTTTCTCCTTCTGTGTCCTTCACTTGATTAGCCGTGAAAACATAGCAGAGAGCCATGCCATCATTTAGGTACTAAAGAGAGGGTGGAGATCATGCAGCCCAATGATGGAGTTCCTCTGGGGTGCAGATATTTTTTTTTATAATATTTGGCTCTGCATATAGCTTTGTATGTTCAATTTAATAACTACTATAGCGTTAAAATGTGCTTTTTCACATAGCTGCCAATGCAACAGACATAACGGGGCTTTAACACATACGTTGAAGATGGACAGCCAAGGCTAGTCTAGCATGAAGATCAGAAAGGAGAGACACCCAGAAGAAGAACGCAACTACAAGAGCAAACGTGAACATAAACGGTTCGATGAAGACCTCAAGAGGAGAAAGAGGACACGTAGTGTACAGATGGAACAGGAGAGAGGGTCTAGTAGCATTTACCTTACAGAGTGGAGACTTATATGACACTTCTGCTAAAGATGCAGGGGAGCTTTTTATGTAAATGGAGAATAATTTCTGCTCTGCTGGGGAGGTTTTATTTTTTTTCCCCTCCAAACACACATTCAGTGTGAATTTATAATGCGATAAACATAGAACAAGTTACCAAGCATGAGATATCTTTAAAAACGGCATGGAACTTTTGGTTGCCAAATGAAAAAAAAACACGTATATGGGAGATGGATGATGACGCCAGACCTGTGTTCAGGGTCAGTCATTGTTTCAGTCCTCCAAGCATCACTTCGTTTAGCTAAATCAATGCTAACGTGGAAGTGGACTGTGAAAGGTCTGAAAAGGCTGAGTGGCGTTCGCTGGAGCGTGCGAACGCAAACGCGCCCACCGCCCTGGTCTCCCGGGCAGGTGGTGCGTCGGAAAACAAACACAAACACGGTCGGGCACGTGCGGAGAGAAGGACGCGGAAACAACAACTGAGACGGGAGGAAATGAACCTCGAACTGGGATCCACCAAGAAAGGAAAAAACACGCAGACATCAAACACAAACATGAAAGGAGAAAGACGGGAGATAAGATGCTTTTGATGTGGAAGCCAGAGGGGCGAATCTTTGCCAAAATTGAGGAAACAAACTGGGGAAAGTATATAAATTAATAAAAACAATTCATTAAAAAAACACCTCTACTCCCTTAAAAGTTTAGTTCTGAGTTAATATTTCTTCTTCAGAACAACAATGGAATGTTTTCTAATCACACTCTCAATGTTAAGTGGCTAAGGCCACGCCTAACCCTAGCGTAACCTGCACTGAGACCAGCATGTTGAGAGTTTAAACCCCACTGCATCTTCAGGGCTGAAAAGAGAGGACAGGGCTGTTTTTTTAAGTACCTTTCTTCTTTGCTTTGTACTTTGGGGTGGGCATCTGAAATATCCAGGCTTTTACTGAAAACAGACTTACTACAGTAGGATAGAAAGAACAAAAATGATGAGTACTGCACTATACACTTTCCAAGCTACATTCAGAATTATTTGACTTCTGATGAATATACTGTGACTTCATACAGCCAGACATACTGCTGTATCCTTTTGAATCTGAATGGTAATTTAGTTACAGTATTTAGTGACAGAAAGGACATCTGCCTTTGCAGCAACAGGGGACAATGACTGTGAGATGGATATGGATATAATTACATAATGGCAGAGGACTGAAAAAGAAGTAGAAAAAAAAGAAACACCACCAACGTAATGTATGGCAACACAAACGTTGACCACATCCCCTTCGTTTTTATGCCTGTTCTGTCCCAGAACTTCTGCTTTGCCCTGCCGGAACGTTCCGTGTGAAAGTGTAATAATGGGATGAGTCGAAGCCAAATCGCACTCCCGTGCTGATGGACCTGGTGACGGAGATTTAGCTCCGCCTAGGGCACTGGGACACGTCTACACACAACGCACGAAAATGGTGCGATGGCCGTCCACTTAAAAAACACTACGCAGTCATTCGAATGTACTTGTATTCCCATGCTTTCTGATGAAGCGGGTGAGTGAGCTGTAGAGGACCGGGCTTGGGGGAAACGGGCTCGGTACCTCTGCCCATGCTGAGTCATGTCGATGGCTCGTCGCACAGGCACCGGCGAGCCGCCCTCGGTCACGCTCAGCACCTCCATTGACTTGCGTTCTGGTCTCCTCTTGTTGTGCCTGGTCAGCAGAGGCGAGTCCACGCGCTTCCGGGGAGGGTCTGAGGGGAGCCACGGATGGTCCATCAGTGCAAGAGTTGCAGGCAATTAAGAGGTCAATACGGTGCTTCTCGAGTTGACGCAGTTCATACCGGCTGTGCGGACGAGGAAGAGAGAAGAATGAGAAAGAACGAGGCCTTACCGATCTCGTTGCGAGGGGGCAGGTTCTGGTCCTCGTGGCTGGGATACCTCTCCTTACGGTCCAGCAGGAGGAAATAAATCATCTTCTCCTGGTTGTCACTGCCGTTAAACAGTTGAAATGATTATTAGGTCTAAGACTGCACAAATAACTGATTCCGTTAACAGAAGAAGCTCCACCTATAACTTGTCACCAACTGAAAAGATAGAGAGAGTATATGGGAGATGGATGTAGACTGCAGACAAGTGTTCAGGGTCATTGTTTTAGTCCTCTCACATAAACTCAACTGCTCCAAGCATCACCTCATTTAGCTAATCAATGCTAACATGGAAATGGACTGTGAAATGTCTGACAAATCTGAGCTGTGCTCACTGGAGTGTCTGAAACACAATCGCGCTGACCACCTTCATCTTTGAATCCATCAATTACAAAACACTCCAAACGCAGAGATGTCCTTGTGGAAAAGTGGAGGTGGAACTGAACCTCAGTGAGACTAAAGAAGTTGTAGCTGATGTGTGCTACATTATGGACCACTTCTGGGCCAGATTTCCAGCCCTGCAAGCCCTGGAACATAATGCTAGATTAAAAGTGTGGGAACACAGCCAAAGGACCCTTCGCTTATGGGATGGAGGACTACGTGTCTGAAGGTTCTGCACTGGACACCTGAAGCAAGAGGCGGGGTTAGAGGCAGAGCTAGAGGCGGGGTTAGAGGCAAAGCTGAGCTGAGTTGTTTAGGGTGGAGAAGCAGGTGAGTGGGTTTATCTGATGGCAAGCTGCTGTACTGATGGTTTAGCAGCTGTAGGAAAGAGCTGTAAAACACATATGGCATCCCAAAGCGAACGCCGCCAGGACGGATTGGTACGAGTGTGTGCGAGACTGGACCAATCACATGCTGGCTACTGACGCCTGCACGAACCATTTAAATTACACGGTTTCATCTATTCAAAATGAGAGTAATACCAATGACTCTTGTGTATATAATTAAAAAAATTACAAGCTCATATATATCATTTATGCTTTTAGATGTTCAGTGTCTCCACCAGCGAATGGTAGTACCCCAACACTCCAATGGAGGCATTCTGAACGAATACACCCGGTCTGTACACGAGTGTGAGCCCTGAGTCCCTCCCCCACGCCAGCCGCTCACTCGTCTGACAGCAGGTCCTTCATCAGCTTGTTCTTGTCCCGGAAACAGCCGAGCGAGTGCATGCTCTCCAGCACGTCCGGGTCGATGTCCTCGGCAGAGGGCAGCATCCGGATCGCCACCTTCCTCAGCACCGGCTGCTCCGGCTCAGGCTCGTTCTTGCCCCCTCTGACGGACGTCCCCGTGGGACATGTGCAAACACAGAGAGAGAAGGGGGAAAAAAAAAACAAACAACAAAACAGGAAACAGGAGAAGCTGGTTTAATATGGCGCTGCACAGCAGGATCCTCTGTGATGGGCGTTTCTCAGCCCTCCACACTCCAGCTCCCTGTTGATCTCACTGCTTTTTTTAATTTAGATCGCCTCGGCAGGGGGTGGGGGGGTTAGCGGGTTCATCTTAAAGGCACCCGGCTGGCACATGTTTGGCCAGGAGTGAAACTACTGTGGAGGTGGTGTGGAGAAGAGAGAGGGGGGGAACTATAATGAAGAGTCAAACGGAGATGCTCTCAGCTGCTGTGTCAGCTCTGCGCACTTTGCCAGACCCCCCGTACACACACGCATGCCAATATATACACATACAGTAAACACACACACATACACACACACACACAAAACAGGCAAGCATACACACCATCTACTAATAAACCCTAGCACTCCATTTATTTAGGAGTGCCCAGTTTTAGCTCAACATCTAGGGTTAGGGCATCTCTCTTCCTTCACTACACAAATGCGGGTACACACCCATGCACACAAACGCACACACAGATACAAGTGACGTGAGCTTATAAAATCACTCAGGAGAAGGCAGGATTTATACTCACATGTACCACGTGTGCTTCTGTATCTGTTCTAACTGTAACGACACAAGAGAAAAGCATGTAATCCACTTTCACCAGTATCGTTTGATTTATAACGCAATCACAGAATAAACCTCGGACTGGATCGCATACGCAAATGAAAATTAGTAAGATGAAAAGAAGAAGAATAGAGCCATTTCACGTTGAAAGGCTGTGTCACCCATCGACCAAAGGTAAGCCCAACCCCACCTCAGCCTGTGATCACCACGGTGTAACTGGAGACACTACAGAGGCACAGAGCGCACGTTAGCGACCTGCTAATTAGAGCAGCATACTGCAGAGAGGAAGGCTGCCGTAACTACAGAAGCTCAAGAGGGCCATCACCGTTGTTATGTGTCAGTAAGGAAGACTATAATGACAATAATGTCAAGCTATAATCCTCAAACACATTCAAATCGAGCGATAAAATTTGCCTTGGCCTGCGACTACGGTTTCACGATATGAGGCTATAAATGTAATCCTCAAAGCACATTCCTAAGAGCTGAGTGGCAGGGTCTGACTGCCGCTGTTGGTGGCACCACGGGGGGGGATCATAAACTGGCTGGAAAACAAAGGGAAGGGGGCACAGTGACCCGAGGCATCAGTGGTACGATGGCTGCTCAGCAGGGCACACTGTGGACACGCTCAGCTTCCAGCCAGGGAGCAGTCTGCAGTGCTTGGCTGGGTGGACCTTTGGGACCCCCATTCTAACCCCCCCCCAACACGCTGCTCGCAGGGGTACAGGCCCTGGCGCCGATGGCGGCGGTGGCCCCGGTGCGGAGCCAAACCCTGGCCTAGAAGCTGGCCCTGATACTGGCCCTTCTAGCAGAGCCCCAAAGAATTATCTAAAAAAAAAGAGAACTACAATGTGTTGAAGCTTCGAGTATTAAACCTTTTTAGATCTTTTTTAATCTGTATATCTGTATCTGAATTATTTTAAGCAAATATGTAAATCACAAAAAAATAATGTAATGTAATAAAACTCTAATAAAACATGTAATAAAATTCAAATAAAACCTCTCTGTGCCTGACAAAGATGGGTTTGGCTTGGGAAAAGACCGCAAAGCCTTCGTAGCTCGCTCAAAGACAAGGACAACCTGGGCTTTCTTATAGCCTGTGAAGAATTATCCATTAGATTTTTCTGTAAAGTAAAGAGAAAGAGAATTTCTGAAGAAGCGGTATTAAGATAAGCTTTTATTCTCACGGCTATTCTGCCAGGAGAGGGAGGCATCTGATATCTGATGTTGGAGACCTCCATAGGCCGACCGAATTGGACTGTGACCTGACCATGCAGGTAAGTGACCCAAACCTAGACTCGTTTACCAGAAATCAGCTTAACGCATTGAACACGGCGAGGAATCGTGGGGACACAACGTGGGGGTCTCTAGTGGAGTTGATATGAGTAACCGGTGCAGAGGGGACAAACACAGTTACTGGGATGTTTTCGCTATCAGGTAAAGAAAGCTGTGGTTTTATTTCCCATTAAATGTGTTTGAGCCAAAGCGGTTCCTCCTCTGAAGGTTTAAAAACAAACAAAACAAACAAAAAAAACAAGACCCTTGTCAGGAGGCGAAAAAGAAAAGTTTTCCACTTTTTTTGGTCAAATATTCACAAAACATCAGTGAGTGGAGAGAAACACTACATCACCGTGCTTTTTAATCATGGTAGAAAGCATGAGGGTGGCCGTAATGAGGAGATGTCGTGTCATGTGGTGTGACCAAGTCGTGCACTGACCGTGAGTCTCTTGACCGCGTCCACCTCGATCATGCCCCTCAGCAGGTTCTGGCAGTCAGGGGGGATGAAGTGAGGCATGTGGAACACCCCCAGCTTCACCTTCTCCAGCAGGTTCCTCAGGTTGTCGTCATCGAACGGCAGGGCACCCTGACACACACCGCGGTGGAGCATCGTTAGACAGGGAGGTGGCGGTGGTGACGGCCACGCAAGCTCCATCAAAAACATCCATTAAAGAAACCGCATCACTTCCAGGTGACCAAGGTGAATCAAACAGGTAGGGCTGAGTACAATGGGAGTGGGGAAGGTTGTTTATCAGGATAGGAAAGGTGGCAAATAGACACAGCAGATCACCCTCAATTAGCCTGGGTTTCCGAGCTGGGCCTACGTTTGTCACTTTTGCAATGGCGTGGCTCACCAGGGCCACTGGCCTGCAGAAATGGTGGCGTTTGATGAACGACACGCTCACCATGCCGACACGGTGGACGCCAGGTCCGTGTAACAGATGATGTAATCAGGCTAGAGCTAGAAGCCACTATCAGTAAAAAGAGAGAACGGATGACTGGGACAAAAAAAACAAAAACAAAGAACAAAATAATAAAAAAAAAAAACAGAAAAGCAATTTCAGCTCCAGTGCAGTCTTGGAGCGGACCATGAAGAGATCCCAAAGAGAACTCACTTGTGTTCCAGGGAAGGACTGATTACTCCGTGACGTACATATATGGATAATGGAAAACACAAACACGAGGGCAGAGGGATGGAATCAATCAGATTTCCAATCAAGTCGGAGGTGGTTTGGCGGGGGGGGGGGGGGGGCGTGCGGCTTCGCATAACCCGGAGCGCACACGTTATGCTCCGCGCGGCCAGGCCATGACCTCCTGGGAGAGGAACAACAGGCAGGCATTTTCAGGGTGGGGAAAGGTGGTGTGAAAACATCATTTCACGTCCAGTTCCTGCGTTACAGCTGGCAATATACAAGCGCCGCACAAGTTTCATCTTAGTTCGGGAACAGATCTGACTCGCACATGTGAGGCAGGCCGGAAGTCTCCCGGCCCCACCGTGTCTGAGACGGAGTGCTTACGCTTTCATCAACATAGCCGCCTTGATGAGACTCTGGAGGCTTTTGTTGCACATGCTTATTATGGGGAATGAAGAACACTCTAAACGTTCATCGCCATTACGATGGTAGTTCAGTGGGTCAAAAGCACTTCGCAGTGGTGACCAGCCCCCATCTTCAAGTGATATCACACCCGTTCTGAGTTCAGTGCCCTGTCTTGCTTTCTCTCTGCTGTCATCACCCACAAAACAACCAGCAATAAAAGGAAACCCTTAATCAGCCTTAATCAGAGGGGGACATTTTATGTGTTTATGTGCATTTATTGTCTTTTTTCTAATGAAATAAGCTAAAATGATAAATGTTAAACAATCAAAGGGATGACAATGACGGACAAAAGGTGAAGGATGGGATTTTGTTGCTTTTGAAGCTCCACTCACCACTAAAAGTGCAAAGAGAATGACACCACAACTCCAAACGTCTGCTTTCCGCCCATCGTACTTCTCTCCCTGATGCCGAGCGAAAGACGCCATCGGACACCGCGAGAAAGACGGAGAAAGACGGTTAGGCGACAATCTAGCGTGAGAGCGCCATTATAAGAGCTGGCCTGAGAGTCCACTTACCCTAATCACCTCTGGGCACGCATAGTGCGGAGACCTGAAAGAGAGATGGAGAGAAGAGGGAGGGACTTTCACATTAATATACAGATGGAAATGTCTCAGATACCGCATTAAAAACCATGAAAAACACAGAATTGTACAGTCTAAATAGCACAAAAATTGGGACGTTAAAAATCAATTATGATTTGTAAGCATATTACTGCTATAGCTACAATGGCTGGATAAACAAAAAGATGCTTCATTGTCTTGTCATACCAACGTGAGCCACTCCACTCACACATCTGCTAACCCATTATTTGACATGATAGCCCTTACTATGCCTTTAATTCTAATCAATTAATAACATTACATTTCATGTACACTTTAAAAGCATTTAACCATGTGCACATGTACTTAGAAATCCACTTCTGTCATTAATATGTTTCTTGCCGACAACTGCCATTGAAGGGCTTTGTAAACCACTCCCCTGCCTCAGATACTGTAGAATGATCCAATAACGTAACATTAGATTTTAATGACTTCCTGCTTGAGCTATGTAAAACGTCTGCCCAGTAACCGTCAGCACGGTTTAACGTGTCCGTGAGTAATGGTTCGGACAGCTTGATGTGCTACTGCTGTCAAAGGTGTCCACAGAGAACTAGTGTCCACAGAGAAAAAAAGACAAAAGCATTCCTGCTGTAATTAGGTGATCCCCAATTGCGTCCGCCATATAGAATTATGTTAATATATGCAAATGTTGCCAATTTGTGGTGAGCAAACAGTGCCATGTCAAATCACATTGCAATTAAATCAACTTTTTTTTTTTTACTTTTTACAAAATCACCCAAGAAATTGAGGCAACGACATCTCACTCAAGTTAGAGGCCTCACTATCATATCCTCATTATTGCCCAGTAAGTAAAGCAAGTCATACAAATTAGTTTTATATAATGTACTGTCTCTGCATGTAAACATTACTGTCCGTCACATCACAAGGCACGCAGAGAACACTAATCCATATCAACAAAATCTTCATAAAGTAATTAATATTGTACTAGTAATTAATAAACCTCAAAGGATATGTACCATATGTTCAACATACACGCATTGTTTCATGAGCGTAGAAAGAATAAAAGAAGAACTGGCAGGTTTAAACTTATTCAAATCTCCTCAGAATGCAGAATGTCTGTTCTGTGAATGGGAGGAGGCTAGTGAAAAGCCTGTCAGAATAATGCACATAAAAACAGCTCTACAGACAGGAATATCTTACTGGTTCCTTGAATGTGTGCAAATTAACTTCCCAAATGCCTTGTTGTTCCGTGTTCTTTCACTTCACAATATTGTGAATTTGCTGTTTTGGGAATAGCTACCACGTCAATCTAGTGACACAGTGAATTAATTATAAATTACTACTAACTTCTGTATGAGATGTGTATTTTATCACCATGGACACTAAGCAGCAGTGGGCTAGCTTCATCCTGAAATAATTTTCCAGAATGTATTTGGACTACAGCACTGTGAGCAGACCCAATCAGATACCCCAAAGTACCTCCTAACCACAACCAAATCCCCATAGTGAACTTCAGAAACTGGAATTACCCACACTCCTGCAATTTCCCAACATTCTCATGGTGGAGATGGTGGAAGCATTGGTGTGTGTGTGTGTGTGTGTGTATGCGTGCATGTGCGTGTTTGTGTGCGTGTTTTTGCGCGGACATGCCGCAGGATTAACGCAGTAAATCAGGGTAGCCACAGGGTGGTTAAACTACTCAGAAATGAGCCCGATGGAAAGGGATGACTCATTTAGAGCAGGTCTGTTCACTGCTCTGCCAGCTCTGCTGTTAGTCTCACTGGAGGAAGGACGGCTTAAGGCGCAAGGGGAAAAATTAAATACACTTTTTTTGCTTTACCTTTGACAGTCTTTGTCACATTAGCATGGTTTCCACTCTGAGGAGGGCAGCCTCAAGCTAAAGGTAAGCCAGCTTGTAAATGTGTTGTCTACAGTAAGCTATTACACTTATAGCTGATTTTATTAGCTCGCTAAATCATCCGGACCACTAAAAGAACTAAAGGGACAAACAGTGCAATCACCCCAGAACTAGTGGTCGACTACCATGATAACACAGGACTGCACTGCTGTTAACCTGGATCTAGATACGAACTAAAAATCTAAACTACTTAACTACCTTAACTTCTGTCTTAAGCACCACTGCACTGACCAATGTAGCAGAGGCAATGGCCTGAAAAGATAGTAGAAACCCTTAGTAATTTCATAATTGGGTCAATCCACCAAGCAAAAAATTTACCTCGGATACAAATGAGAGGAATATGGTACACTATGTAATACAAGCAGGTTCCCCTGCACTGTGTACATGCGTGTGAAACGCCTGCCATTTTATATTCCATCCAAGTCCATTAGCTGTGGTAAACAGAATACATTTGTGTCGAGCAGACAGCGCGCGCAGAGGCAAAAGATGAATGTTTTTAATTAAAAACTGTCATATCTGCGCATAGAGACGGGCCAGCCAGCCATGAGGGGACAATCAATAACCGCAACGCGCCGGGCGTCGTAGTGCTGACGCGTCTGCTAGCAAGCCCCAATATGAAGAAAAGCTGAGATGGAGGAGATTTCAGAGCAGGGTTAAGGTTTGGTCACCAAAGGCTGATTTCACAGCACGCAGATTAATAACGTATCCTCTCCCTTTTCCTACGAGCGAGGCCCAGTGCTTTACTGATGCAGTGTTGCTAAAACACTGATCATATGTGCAAACAGAGCAGCAGCACGCTCTGTCCAGATAATAACAGGCAATATAAAGACTGCATCTAAACAGCTCAGATCTGAAGGCTCCTTGAGAAAAGTGTGTGTGTGTGTGTGTGTGTGTGTGTGTGTGTGTGTGTGTGTGTGTGTGTGTGTGTGTGTGTGTGTGTGTGTGTGTGTGTGTGTGTGTGTGTATGGGATCTATTAGCCATGACCCAGTCCTTCACTTATCTCTGCTGTCACACTAAGCCCCAGAGCAGGGCACTTTCTCTGATGCATGCAGATAAGTCCAGCTTTACAGCTGGGAATCTGCCTCATGGTCCACTGACTAGGAGTATCAGCAAGCCTAATCTCACTGGATTATTGGCCAGGATCTTTCTTAAACTATCTATAGCATCTCTGTAAGGAGAGCCTTCAACTACAGTGATATATTTAGATCAAAGCTACAGGCTACTTACACCATAGCACTTGAAACAATAGATATCTAAGAACGTAATTTACATTTTTTCAAAGATTATATACAACAAAATTCTACAAATGGTACATGACCAATTAGCATTTAAAACAAATCAGTGGACGGCCCTGCAGTGGACACTAGATCTATTTTAAGTTCCTTTCCTTATCACTCAGTTAACACTATATTTAAAAGTTAAGCAGCACTGCTAGTGAGTGGTAGAGAAAATGTCGGTAAAACCATGGCAACAAGATCAAATTATTCTGCTTTAAGGGCACTGGATCTTTGACTGCAACGCACTGATGACAGGTATCTAATCTAAGGATCGTCTTTGCCATGGAGATCGAGCCACATACAGAAGCATGACTCACCCGCAGCTGGTTTCCAAGAGACTGTCTCCAACCTGCAGAGAAGCCATTCCGAAGTCCGCTATCCGAATGTTGTTCTTCTCGTCCAGCAACAAGTTCTCTGGTTTCAAGTCTCTGTGGCTGGAAAGAGGAACCCCACACAACTGCATTTTTAATTTGTAACCAGGACACGCTGGAGATCCTGGGTGACCCTTAATCCCAGCCCCGTTCTGCCTTAACGTAGGTTTCTCCACTTCTTAATATCTGTACACTACAGATATCATGAAAGAAAACAATGATGAGGCAATATTATGTGGCAGCTAGCTGCTGATAGCCTGTTTCTCTTTATATTGAAAAAGTGTTTTTTTTTATTTCTATTTATTTGTTCTTGATTTGCATTTTATAGCTTTTCATTGGCAGCACACTTTGCGATTTGGCTGCAGGCAATAGTGATATATAGAAGACATGGGTTGAATTAATTAGTAATGCAAAACGACCAACAGAAATATCTACATTCATGCTTTCAAAGATTATATTTTCTGATCCAGCAATAACATTTCTGGATCTGAGGATGAAAAGTCTGTTCATCCTTCACAGGTCAGCAACTGAGGAGAAAAAAAACCCATTAATACCCTTAAAAATATCTTCCATTCAAACATCAACATATTACAACCTATCAGCTGAGGCAGTTTCAGAAATAGTGTCAACTTGAACATTTGAACTTTGTCTAGTCTCTTGATGAAAATCATCCGTGCCCAAACATATGCTTTCGTCAGGTAAAAAAAAAAAAACCTCTTCCTGAACCTCAACACGAATCCTGCGGGAGGTATGAGAAACACCCACCCTGGCTCCAAATTACCTGATCAAGTGGTGGGAGCGTGATCAGACAGCATTCTGCATGCTCTCTGTGAGTCAGCCATGGATTCGTCTCAGCTGGACGCTGGCAATTCCACCAGTGCGTTTTTATTTGGCTCTTAAGCTGTGCCAAGGAGGCCTACACAACCTGACTCCTGCATAACCTGTTGTGAGGCAGGCAGCAAGGAAAACCGTCTACGGATCCTGTGTGTTTTCATCCATGAAAAAACAAAAAACAAAAACACTGAATGTTGGTGCTGCTACAACTGATTGGCATATAATGCAGACCAGGGGGCCTGGACGTATTTGCCACTGCAGGGGGGAAAATTTTATTTAATGGTGACAGAGGGTTAAATCAGATCAGGTTTTTTCCCCTAAATGACACTGAGCTTATGTGAAGCTACCATACCTGAACATATAGAAAACTGGTATTAAGGAAGCTCTTGAGAATGCAGGCAGAAGGGTGTTCACTCAGTAGCACGGTGGGTTGGCCACACTTCTCTGATCAACAAGCAGTAACAAGCTGTGTGGACCAATCAGGATCGAATGATTGATATTGAAGAATATTTCACTGTGGAGCTAGCCAAGCATTAAGGGAAAATGGAACTGTGCATTACAACTGAAAGACTGATTTTGTTTAAGGCTCCTAGGACTTTTATTATGTTCTTAAGATGTTCTTCTATAGGAAAATGCTTCCCATTGGTTGGTTGTTTTCCACAGTGGCTTCGCACAGCGGTGTTCACTTTCTCCTGTGGCTACATTGCCACCTCGGTGGTTTGTGGGTTTCTAGGGCGTCCACTTGACCTGACCTTCCCCTCACATTAACTTTTCGATTCTCTCCCAGTTCTCCATCACCACCCTTGGAGGAAGGAGCTGAGGAAGATGGATAGTCATTATCCCCCCCTGACCAGCAGTAACACTCAGAACCAATAAACACAGCCAGGCTCTCCTTGAGGAGAGGACAAACTCTCTGTCAGCAAGGCTGCTATTACGCCCCGGGGCCCGTGCCATAAGCTCTGGAAAAAGGAGCAGGCTGAACCTTGCAATCAAAGGAATTCTTCAAAAGGAATAAAACCAAACCTTGAAATGTTCAACAAACAACAAAATTGTAAGAACTGGAAGAGGCAGACACAAATAAGTGACTCTGGATGATCTAGCTTGTCCAAGAACAACATATGCATTGGTGTTACAACGTAACAGTCCCAGTTTATTTAACAATTGTTAAACGTTCTAAAGTTGTAATGGTTGTGCTCACTGTACTTATACATGTGAAGCTGCCCATACAGAACATTCTCTGAGGATGTCAGGGGGATCTATGCAGAAGGCAGTGCACACGTATAGCTATAATTTTGCAGACAGCCATGTTGTACTTTTATACCATACTGCTGCCTACAACATACTTTTGCTATGTTGCATCGTCACAGCTTTCCCCACAGTTTGCATATCCCAAAAGTTGCAGCTCCTGCTATGTCAGTTGCCAACTTGTGACTGACAAAGACTCTCAACAATTCTCCAGGCAAAGCAGGCTAGGACTACAAGTTTTACTCTCTCTTTCTGTCTCGCTCTGTCTCTCTGCCTCCGTCTCTCTCTCTCTCTCTTCTCCCTCTCCTTGTGTCTGGCGATACCTGACAGCAGTCAAGGATAAAAAGGACCTGAACCTGACAGGCTGACTGCTTCTCAGTTTGACAGGTCGACCTGAGGCTCTTTCGGCCTCACGCCAGAGTACTCAAACTGGAGTTAAAAAAAAAGAGAAAACATAGCCCCTTGATACGATGGTAGTGGATGGCTAACAAAATAGCACATTAGCAAGAGCTCTCAGGCGACAACACAGTGGGATAGGATAGCCTAGAGAAAATTCTTGCATTGCTATTTATTCAGTCATTTCCAGCACCTATCCAGAGAGGCCTTCAATCCATCCATCAGCACATTACAGAGGCGTTTAAAGCATAGAGCAGCCTTCATTAGGCTGGGACAAACATTAAACATATGCAAATGTTGTGCTAATGGCTATGCTTTCAATGCATTAGCATATTAACACATGAAGAGGGTTTGGTTGTGATAGCAAATCAAGCATGAATGAAGGCCACCCAAACAGAAATGTTTGTATCTATTGTATCTATCTCTAATGGTATTAGAGATAGCTCAAAGTTTTTAATTTTTTTTTTCTCAGGTGAAACACAAAGATTTCACATGAATTGTCTAACTAAACTAACCGAAAAGAATTTTCAGGCAATTCTGAGCAAGAACCCCTCCATACCCTGGGTCTCTGAACATACTGTAGATTTTGACAGCTTAAGCCCCTGCAATAACATCTTAATAGATAATGTGATCAAACATTTGTAGCTTTGCTGTGGAAGGCTCAATTTCTCACTGATTATTTCCTCCTGTTGTGCAGCTAATTGAAGCCCTCTGGGCTCAAAGCTCTGCACAGAGAGAGAGAGAGATAGAGAGAGAGCAGATGGGGAGAATTTCAGCAAATTTTCTCCTCAATATCTCAGAGCTGAGGAGAAGAGAGAAGAGAGGAGCTTGAGGACACACTGGGTGATGGAAACTCCACCTTCATGTGTCACACCGAGGGGGGCCTATCTGTCCCAGACCTGCCAGTGCGGGCGACGTAATGATGTCTTGCCGGTCTGATATTTGTTATTTGCAACAATGCGTTATAATGACTGAGTAATGCTTCACTTCAGGTGGCCCCCATAATAGATATCAGATGTTACCATAAGCACACTAATAAACATGTCAGATATGATGCATGAAATGAAAACAGGCAAAGGAAATATTGATATTTAAACTTTCTCAAGACTGGGAACCGAACTAAAGCTAAACAGGTTATAAAAACATTTAAGAAGGGTTCTTTAAATCATTTTACCTTCACTAAAAAGGTAAAGAAAATGTGAAATTGTCATTTGGACCCTACATATTGAAATAACAACATTGGAGTTGTTGGAGATGAGAATAACGTACCATATTGAGTGACTGTGGCAGAAGTCCAGTGCGGAGATAATTTGTCTGAAGAACTTCCTGGCTTCTTTAGGTGTTAACCTGCCCTTCTTTACCAGGTAGTCAAAGAGTTCCCCCCCTGACACGTGCTCTAGAACCAAATATCTGCCAAGGAAGGAACGCAGAGTGTTTGACTTGCAGGCATAAAATAAACTTCAACTCACCAGATGTTATCAGTGCCTTCAAGTTTTCATCTTCAGCCTTTTAACTGTTTCAGAATGTGTCCCTGAGTGTTTCCTTACTTAAGTCTTACACAAGGGTGCTTGATGAAACAGTCTTACACAAGGGTTCTTGATGTGGGTGAGCAATGAAAACCTATGAAGATCAGTGAGACCTGAACATTTCTCAGAGCTGACAACCAACACGTTTGTGGTGTGTGTGTGTGTGTGTATTTGTGTGTGTGTGTGTGTGTGTCGTAGGCTTACATTTGCAAGTTTCGCATACTAAAATAAACTCTCAAACACAGAAGCACATAAACACAAACTGAGAGACACACACACACAGGCACATACACTCATACAAACAGCCTACAGACACAGCGATTCTCTGATTTATTAGGCGATTAAAGGATCTTCTCATGCGATTACCTGTCACAGACATTTAAATTAGGAATGTATTCATACTTGATTTGTGAATGTAAAAAACATTCAGAACCAAACGCTTTACGACAGCAGGGAGCATCTATCTATGTCACCCAAATATTAAGCAAACTAATTTCTTGTCGCTTCCACGGTTGTGTTTTTATCAATTATGGACAAGAGCTGCGGGCTCAGGTAGTGGAGGCAGGAAGGAAATGTCCCCTCCTCTGTCCCAACATGTGACACGAAGACACGCGTGAAAGATGAGTGTACTTACAAATATTTCTTATTTTCATAGACATCATGCAACTTTAATACATGAGGATGTTCTATGAGCTTCAAAATGGCTATTTCCCTCTCGACCTGCAGGAAGAAAGAGAGATAAATGCGTAACAGCACGAGACACATTTACATATACAGCTTTTGGCAGACGCTCTTATCCAGAGTGAATTACATATTTATCAGTATGACAGTGTATGTGTTCCCTGGGAATAAAACGTGTGACCTTGAAGTTATTCGCTCCTAGCTCTACTTCTTGCACCAGGGAGGTTACAGGGGTAGAAACACATGAACAGCGGACACATACATGTGAGCAAATATTTACGTCTTGCTCTCATTATTGCAAGACATCGCGTGTGATTTGCGAACACAGAGCGCATGGCGGTGTCCCGCGGCGAGGCCGTGATGAGGAGGCTAGCGTCTAGCGTCACCGCATTCCGCCGTGTTTTGTCAGCAGCCGTGGCGGAGACGCAGTTCAATGATATTATCCCGTCCAGTCGTGTCTAATTAGTGCTGCAGCACTTTCATTAAGAGGTTAGCGCATTAATCAGTGCCTACCAGGGGAGGAGTAAGCAAAGATCACAAGGACACGGCCAACCGCATGCAGTGGGGTCTGCACTCAGAACCGGAACCCCAAACCGTGTATTTTAAAGCATAGCTAAGCTGACTGGGAACATCCATTAATGAGGGATCAAGCTAGCCTCGGTTGTATGAACACAGGCATGGAAACATGATTAAGCAATGTTTCCCCCCTTTTTAACTCTAAGCCAACACCTTCTAACCTCTAGAAGCTGTTGGTGACCATAATGCTCGGGGGGAGGATCACTGGGGTATGAGCTCATTCGTGGCATAAAGGCCCGTCAGTGTGAATACGATGATGTCATCTGCTTGTGTCACGTTAAGAAGCTCAGACTGTTTTTTGTAATATCTATCATCAGCTGTTCCGATGGCAAAATGCACACCAGACATAATTGGACTTCATTATCAGTAAGAATGTGGGTGTAGTTAATCAGGATAATCCTGTACTAATGAAAGTGCCTGTACAGGGCATGATACTGTATCAATCTTATTATAGTACACCTGCTCAGAATCACCCAGTGGAAACAGCATGGAAGGAAGCTTCTAGCCTTCGTCTCTCGTCTAATGACTAGTCGGGCTTATTGTAAAAGTCAGCATCTGTCATATAAAGGGCCTGCCTTACAGCTATTTATTTAAATTGGAATGGTAAGAAATCATGTGGTTTCTGATTTTAGTCTTTCATGACCAACGAAAGGGAAAAAAGAAGGTGGAATGAATAGACAGGAGATGACAACAGCTGCCGTAGCCAATTTCTGTGGAGAAGGAGGGAGAGGCTCCTTTAGGGCAGTGGCCCCTTCACTCCAGAATCCAATCGGCTTCCAGCATAAGGGGCCAGAGATCCAGATCAGAAAGTGCTTGTCAGTGGGTCCCATGCACACTAAGAACAGGCACCAAGTGCCCTTGTTTTCTCCATTCTTTACTCCATTCTTGTACCCTCTCTATCTCTCTTTCTCTCACACACATAAACACTCACTCACTCAATCTCACACTCACTCACACACAAACACTCTCACACAAACACTCACTCACAAACACTCAATCACTCACAAACACACACACAAACACTCACTCACTCAAAAGCACCTAGGCAGCATCTAGGCATTCTGAGAAATAAAGTGAGAGGGAGGGAGAGAGAGAGATAGAGGGAGAAAGATTAAAGGAGCTAGAAAAGAGGGAGAAAGAGAGAGAGTGGAAGCGAGGTGGGAGGAGAGGGAGAGAAAGAGAGAGAGAATGTAATTTTATTACCATCAAAGCTCTGGTTCTTCAAAGGTCTGTCACCCAGACCTCTGTGACAGTGCAAAAAAAAAAGGCTAAATAAATAATGAATCTTTTCCCTCTTTAATCTCCGTCTGGCTTGCTGCCATATCGCACACTTCGGATTCATGGCAACTTCCTCTCCATACGTGTCCCTCCCTTTACTTTTTGTGCCTTATGTGGGTGGCGTTGAGCACCAGAGTCTTTGGAAAACTATCCAGGGAGAAGGCCAGAGCGCTCAGAGAGCCTTCACACACTTCCCTGCAAGGCTTGCTGTTGTGCCGGGTTTCACGTCATGCTTCTCTGTACTGCTGGCATTTTGAATTCCCCTCTATGCAGTTACGCAAGAAAAGGAGGGCCAATCCCCATATCTCCCCCTACAAGGTCGATCAGAAGTGGAGTTTTTAAATGCTTGGGGAGCTATTTTCACACTTTATCTACAAAAAATTTAATTTCCTGGTCTACAAGTGAAAAAAGGGTAAATCTCTTAGCAGTGGTGAATGGCTTGAGCTGAATGGGCTCCAAGGTGCCTGGGAAGGGGCCGGTGGCTCCTGGAGGCCCCTGTCCTGTGCTGGGGCTATCTGCACTGCGCCAAAATGAGCACTTAGAATGACATGACCTTTTACCGACGCCTACCAAAGAGTAACACAGGACACAATAAGCAGAAATGATGCACTTTCGTGCAGAGAGAGAGAGAGAGAGAGAGAGAGAGAAAGTTTGTGTGTATGTGAGGGGCTTGGGCATGTTTTTAGAATTGCATCAAGCACTCATGGTCTTCACACTCACACACACACACACACACAAATATATACGTCACCTAATGTGGACAAACTCCACACACACACACACACACACACACACACAAAGATATACGTCACCTAATGTGGACAAACTCCAGCGAGTCAGCTCTTTGCTTCTGTCTGATTATGAGGGAGAGGAGTTTCACCTCGGTGCCCTTTCTCGCCTCCTCTTCATGTTTAGTAATTATCACCAGCGCTCCAGCATTATTCAAGCCCACAGAAGTGATTATTGAGTGATTCGTTTCCCCCCCAGAGGAAGGTTTCATCCTCCCCAAAGCCCGAGTTCACCATAAAACTGCAAGGTCAAATGGCTGGGGGCCACAGACAGAAGCACTTCTGCTAGTAATTTGATTTCTACTGATGACACGCATGGGTTGCAGTTCGGAAGATACTCAGTTTCTCTGCTGGATTTAACCAGGAAAAATGAACAATTAAGTGATGATTCCAGATATTGAGAGTGTGTGTACGTGTGTCTGTGTGTGCGCACATGCTTGATGCTTGTGTGTGTGTGTGTACATTGGTAGAAATTTTACACCCCTTTGTTCTTGTTCAGCATTAATGATTAATAAGAATCTATATATATGTGTGTGTGTGTGTGTATATATATATATATATATATATATACACACACACACACACAAACATACACACACACTATGTACACTATGTAAACAGCTCTCATCGCCTTTCCTGCTTAATGGATTTACCAACATTATGCTCAATTATCGTGCGACTGCTGCCTACAGATGGTGAGGTGATATGGGCAATAAAACGGCACTTGTAGAGACGGTCACAGAATACAGAGGAGGGAATGAAGCAGACGAGCTGACAGAAAGCCAGCTGGGTGAGGACGGGTCCTGGGAGGACGGGTCTGGATTCAGGAGGGGCGCTTCTTTAATCAAATCCACTAATGCCCCTGTTGGCATTTTAACTGCACAGACGACACAAAGTTTTGTAATTGCCTTGACAATATGTGCACGTGTCTCCTGTAATTGTCTGTACAATGGGTGTGGGAGTGTGACTCTTGTAACTGTCTGCACATCGTGTTTGCATGTGTAACTCTCCTTATGTATTGGTTTGTGTGCATGTCTGACTCTAATTGGCAGTATGGTGGCAGTATGGTGTGTGTGTTTCATTTACATTTTCAGCATTTAGCAGACACCCTTGTCCAGAGAGACATACGTACATGTTTTGTGGAAAACTGAAATCAAACCTATGACCTGGGTATTTGCACCTTGCATTCACATACATGTATATTTAGACTTTCAAGTTTGTTAGTTTGTCAAAGCCCTCCTGCTCAGAATACCAACATCGCCTGCTGTCTGCCAGGTGTGTGCACGCACGCGCACACACACACACACACACACACACACACACACACACACACACACACACACACACACACACACACACACACACACACACACACACACACACACACACACGTGCTGGCAGACTTGAAACAAGTTCATCCTTGATCTTTCCCTTCCAGACCCATTCATCCTGTTCCCCCATCCGGCACTGTGAGTTTCCCCACAGACAGCCCCGTCCCAACCAAAGGCACTGCAGCAGAGGCACCATGGGAAACGGAGAGGGAGGAGTGTTTGGATTCTGCTCCTCCAGTAGAGACGAATCCTGCACTACACCCGCAATGCTCCTGGGAGTCACTGCAGCTTTGTAGCTAATTAGCTCCAACACGGGTTGCAGCAGACACTGGAGTATGGCGAGGTTTGGGGGGGTTATACCGGTGGACCTTAACACGATGCTGAAGACCTGGGGGGTGGGGGCGGGGACACGGAGAGCGATCCTGCAGCTTCGCTAATACCTCCAGAGATATCGGCCACGGTGTACATGCAATCAGTGGAGATTAAGCACCGCTCGTCTCCCGTGGCGAAAGCCCAATTCATCTGTGCGGCACGTTAACAGCTGTGTCTAAAAATCAGACACAATCAGGTGTGCCAGGGGGCTTATAGTGACAGAGCAACAAATGACTGCATTACTGAGACCATGGTAACAGAGTGGAGAATGGGGAAGTGGCTGGTTGTTCTCTTCCAGATATGGATTTTTCAAGTGTCAGAGCGATATCTTGCACATGGATGCTATATTGATGGACTAGCCGGATAAGTGATGACGAAGTGATGCAATAGTATTTATTTCCAGTGCTCCTTTAAACCCGTTATGAGATTATCAATTGAACCTCAATTTTTAACCGGCCTCTCCCCCAGCTCCAGATGTTCGAAGATTACGAGTTATCGCACGTGGAATCTGCACCACGCGTGAGACTTCAGTGTCCTCCCTGCTACTGCCGCGCCCTGACAACACAACCCGGTAAACCAGAAACTGTAGACATCCAACCGATCTCAGCCTCCGATTTCAGTCCTGGGTGTGTACAAGCAGAACGTTTCCTCACTCCGGCCCGGCTGGATCCAGCCTCGCTCCTGGGCCCAGTAGATAACTGCATCTTTCCTCAACAAACATGCCCAGGCTCCTTGACCCATACCGTTTGTTGTGTTTGGTCTCATAATTCTGCTCTCTTACACCTTCAATAAGAGTACAGGAAGGGCTGGGGGTGTTGAGTGAAGAAATAAAACAGAATCCTCACCAAGGCCAAATGAGCAAATCATGCCTTGAATATTTATGACTGAAGGGCTGCATTTTCCTCCAAAATATATCAGGAAAGCCATTTTCAGGGTACGATTAGCATGTTTGCCATATGAGGGATCGGCGCTGGATGCAGAGGGAGACGAGAAGCAGTGGCCCCTGGGTAACAGACCGGAGCGCGCTCATGAGGTGAGGCGTTCATCTCTGCTACGCAACGGCACCGCCTGCTAATATTCCTACACTCGTGCCTGCGGGCCACTTTCACAAACCGCCACGTGACGACAAGGACTCGGTATACACTGGTGACGCAGGTACAAGGCTCTGAGGTTCAACACACGGTGCATAAATTACAAGAGTTAAAGATCAGTGTCAGAAACGAAGGTTGTCATGAAATCAAATTAATGGACAAAAAATGTAAAAGGAATATGAAACGCTTTAAGGTGATTTTTTTCATTGAGTGGGTAACTTAATTAGGCATTCTCTTTTTATAGCATTTAACCTGTAAAAATTGATTATTGTAAACTTGGTCTAGAGTAAGTGAGCATTTATATGTATACTGGAGCTCATTCAATTATAACTCTTTTCTTCCTTGTTAGATAGATCACCAACTCCAATAAACCACAAACCACAATGCACAGATGGGTCATTTGCTGGGGTCAGATGGAAGCTCAGGTATATTGTTCCAGTCAGATTCAGCCATCTCTATAAAATCTCCTTCCAGAGAGTTCTTCAAGAAAAGGTACTGTGACTGAATTATTCATTTCCTGTACCTATAGTTCTTTTCCTTTATACTTTTAAGTAAAAGGGATCCAAATCTGATCTTTCTCTCCATATGTCATACCGATTTGTCATTTGGATGACAGTGTGAATAGTATATTCCACATTTACAAGATATTGTGAACAAGCAAGAAATCAGATGTGGCCAATGAATTTGAGCCACTTCTGCCCGCAGTGTGAATGCAGCATATGTCTTCCTATACTTATCCAGAAAATATTCAAAAGGTAAACATTAAAGGGAGGAGAGAGAGCCTCCCAACCTGATCTGAACCCTCAACCTGGAGAATTCTCATCCTACAGATGACGTGTAAGCACACCCACCCGACACGACTGCACCCACACACGTCAACTCTGCCATGTGCCTTCTCAAAAAGTAATCATGAGATCATCTATCTGTGCACCTATGCCATTTAACAACGGTGAGCTTCCCTGATCCTTTGCATGAGCAGGGGCCAGAGGGGTTAAAGAGTCTCCAAATGGTGCCTGGAAATCGATAGATAAACAGTCTGGCACTGTTTTGTCGCTCCGTGATTGATCCTGCCACACACGACCAGCTTGCTACCTCCTCATAAGTGTTTGCCATTTAGGTACAAAAGACCCACATTACCCATGTCTTCCTGCGGCTGCTCTTAACCTGCTGTGACTGTACCTTACCCTGCCATGTCCAGTTTTTAACAGCAAGCTCTCAAAACACCTTTGATTAAATTAAGTTCACCAGCTTCTGCTTTGAAGTTTGTGTTTGGCAATATTACAGTGGAATCAGTGAGGCATGTGAAGCTTCTTTAATAGCTCAAGATTTTTGTTTTTTTTTTTTACAAAAGTAGCTTCGTCTTCAATCTATTTGACCAATAATTTATTTTCCCAATGGAAATCTCTCTTTGCCTAGAAGTTTTATTACAGTTTTCCCGTTATTACCATTATAATCTCTGTCATTAGGGGTGGGACCTATGCTAAGGTCACATAGACGAGTACCGCGTCATTCACCTTCGCTGTCTGTCCAGGTGCCCTGTGCAATCATCAACACAGTGCCCACGTGTCCACATAAATCGATCCAGCTGTCACAGGCAACCATGCGGGTGCAGCTATAAATCTCCACCAACCTCTCCTCTCCTGAGCTGGCCTCGTTCAACCTGGCAAGGCAGGAAGGTCAAGGGTGACTCCCGGGACCAAGAGAAGAGGTTACGCAGGTAACTTCATCCACGGCTCCCTCATTTCTCAAATACACCAAAGCATGATGTGGCTACCTCAGCCTGGGAGAGTGAGTTACGAGTGAGTATACCAACCTAAACAAGCCAAACAATAAATATGACAGGTTTCAAATGCTCCATTTATTGTGGTTATGTAAATGTGCATGTTTAATAGTTTATAGTGGTTAAATAAATGTTTATATTGGAACATTTATTATGGTAACATTAATGTTTTTGTTTAAATGTTTACTGTGGTTAAGTAAATGTTTAGTGATTAAGTAAAAGTTTATGTTTAAATGTTTATGGTGGTTAAGTACAGGTTTATGTTTCAGTGTTTACAGTGGTTAAGTACATGTTTATGTTTAAACGTTTATTGTGATTAAGTAAATGTTTAAACATAAATGTTTATTGTGGTTAAGTAAATGGATATGTTTAAATGTTTATGGTGGTTAAGTACAGGTTTATGTTTCAGTGTTTATGGTGGTTAAGTAAATGTTTAAACATAAACATTTATTGTGGTTAAGTGAATGTTTAAACGTTTATAGTGGTTAAGTAAAGGTTTATGTTTAAATGCTCATAGAGGTTAAGTAAATGTTTAAACGTTTATAGTGGTTAAGTAAAGGTTGATGTTTAAATGCTCATAGAGGTTAAGTAAATGTTTAAACGTTTATAGTGGTTAAGTAAAGGTTGATGTTTAAATGCTCATAGAGGTTAAGTAAATGTTTAAACGTTTATAGTGGTTAAGTAAAGGTTTATGTTTAAATGCTCATAGAGGTTAAGTAAATGTTTAAACGTTTATAGTGGTTAAGTAAAGGTTGATGTTTAAATGCTCATAGAGGTTAAGTAATGGTTATGTGTAGACTCATTTACTTCCATGTGGTGCTCTGATGCCTCAGAAATAGACAGAAAGGGGAAAATTTGAGATCTGCATGTAAAAAATTCAGGAACAGTAGACTTTGCCTCTCAGTTTAAAAATGAAATATGATATGATATTGCTTAAATAAATGCACAGGATTATATCATTTAACCAGTTACACATATACACATACATTCTCACCAAATAACTGCAATAAATATTAAAATATTAAGACATTCAGATATATATTCTGTCACAAAGACAAACAGGAAAGCTAAAGCATCACAAGTCATTCCATCAGTTACTAGGAATATTTCAAAGCAACTGGGTCAATAGAAAGAAGTCCAACATGCCATTGTATCTGATAAAGGTGACAGTTGTTCTGTACCAACCATGACAGAACCTTTTGAGCACAAACAGAGCCACTGTGAAAAAGACAAAAAGACTAAGCATACTTTGTGTTGACTAAATCAAACAATCTACTTCAGACTTCCTAATCAATCAGGCCTGATGGGGGAATTGATATTTTAATAAATTATCTGAACTGAGTGAGGTTGCACACACTGCGCAAACCTTGTCCTGAAACATGGTGTAAGTCCATGTTCAGTGGAAAGAGGCAAGGTAATTAACTGCAGTGTCCCACGTGTAAATCAGACTGCCATCTGTTGCTGTAGCAACTGACCAATCTGATAATAACCATTTCTCTCCATCGGGAGGCATCTTGAATACTTTGACGTTCCAACAAAATACCGGTGTGAAATGGAGACCAAACCAAGAAACGCTAGGTGGTCATACCGACGAGCGTTTGCGTTCGGCCGGATGACTTTGCACAAGCGTTGCGCGCGAGGCTGACGGCAGGGAGCCGCGCCGCGGGGGGAGACGCGGCCTCCGCACCTAGCTCATACGGTAACGGCGCCGGGTCCGTCCATCTGATGTGCGATGAATCTGCAGATGAGCGAACCGCATGGGGTACCAGGATCGGGCCGAGCTGATAAGGCCTCCGCAGAGAGAGCAAATAGCGCCAGCATAACCTACTGTAACATGCATCAAAAAAACCACTGAAAAAAAATTAATCTCCCGGTCCTGGGTTAAGTCACGCTCAAGCCAAGCGTGACCTGTGATGAGGTAAGCCCATATGCAAAAGGTCTGTAAAAGTCATGTATGGTCATGAGATTATATGTGCTGGTTGTCAGAAAATACAGTTTTTAACATGATTACGTGAAATTTATGTTCATATATGCCCCTTCTGTGGCACAGGACTTTTACATTGCATTTGACATGCTGATCTTATACTATATAAATATGTTAATATAAAGCACTATATATGTTAAAACAATTATAAGAAATACAGTTATTAGCTGAAAACCACATTTTTATAGTATTTTTATAGACCTTTTATAGACCTGTCCAGTGGGTAAAAGATGTGTCTGGCTTATTAATTACATCCATTATACAGATGTTAAGCTGATGAAAACAAAGATCTCCAAGCAGCAGCTCAGTAGCTTCACCTGCGAGCCAGTAAAATGCAGTGTGGGAGGTTAATGCAACCACCCAAGGCAATAAAGCAGGGAAATGGCACCATTACAGCAGCATTACCAAGCGACTGGTGAGGTAGTGGGATAGGCGGGGAGTCCGTCCGGACGGCACAGGATGGCGCCGTGATGCTGACCGGCCCTGCCCCCCTCCAACCCGAGCTCCGGCCCCCCCACCCAAGCCCCGCCCCCCCACCCGGGACGTATCCAGAGACTGGAGGCCAGTCCTTTTGTTGCTTCGCACCTTCTCAAGAGCAGAGCTCTTCCTCGATAGAGGGCGGCCTGCCCGGCCGACCAAAGGAGGGGGTGCAACGTGTTAATGATTTAACAGGGAGGAGCAGATGATAACAGCACCATGGCAGGGTGGGGGAAAAGCAATTAGCTCCAGCATCAATTCATCAGGCACTTTGCGACTGGCCCGCTCTGAATGTGTTCACGCTCCTCTCTCGGTACCCTTCTCCTCCCTTTACCCACCTGCAGAACAGCTGTTTGATGCACAACACACACACACACACACACACACACACACACACACACACACACACACACACACACACACACACACACACACACACACACACACGCATATATAAATAATAGCTTTGGGTGGGGTTAATCTATTTATACATAAATACGGTTTTTGCCTTCCAAATGTCTTTTCCAAACCTTACCCTCAGCATCCACAATCATGCATACATTTTTTGGAGATATAACGTATTCAATTCTCATAAAAAGATCAAAACAAAGTGACATACCCATGCACACACACACACACACTTCAGTAAGCAAATTCTACATTAAATCAAACAGGCATTTCATTTGTGTTCAAGCTCCACTCTGCACCTCCTCTGCCTCAGCGATCAGGCGCCTTCATCAAACTCCGCCCCTTTCCCCCCCATTAGTCAGACCAGAGTGTTGAATAAATAAACATCATCTCAAATCACTCAGGTTTCCACGCGTCAACATCATTAACAACGCCAGCCGCACGGCTGACGGAGGCATCCAAGCGTCACGTGTTTGGGTGCGGGGGGGGTGCGGGGGGTTGCGGGGCGTGTGGGGGGGAGGGGCGAATGCGGCGGGTGGTTTCCAGGCCCGGTGCTCCGTGTGCGGGGGAACCGCGGGCCCGTGGCTGACAGCAGCTGACTGGCCACATCACACGGCACCTGCCAGGAGCCCTTAACGCCCCGCTTGATCGGCGGGACTGCTGACCTCAGCGCAGGACCGGACGGAAGACGAGACAGAGCAGAGAAAGCAGGAGACACTGCGCAGGAGACGCGTCCTGCAGTCCTCCAGGCTTTTTCTTTTCTTTCTTTTTTTTTGCTGAGCTAGCACAGACTTAGGAACTTACAGCAGTTGTTGAAAATTGGCTCCCGGAATGTGATGGCTTTGTAATTTATCGCTGGTTTTCCGAAACCGTGCCACCGCAGTGATCCCGCGCATAGTTAACAGGAGCAGTGACAGGTCACACCGCAGGTCTCTAAAGCAATTACAGATTTCTTGAAATCAATTTTGCATCATCTTTGTGGCTTTATTTATTATTTTCCTTTCTTTTAAAATTTATTTTCATTTTAGGCATAAGCTACTTTCGGCAAAAACTAAAGAAATGTAACTGTGAGCGTTCAAGTTTTCCAGCTTCAAAGACATTTACACGGGTGCTGGATCTGAGATCAATGGAGATGTATTTCAGTTGTGGTACGACGGTGTCATACAGACTACATGCCAATAAATGGTAAAGCGAAGAGATAAAATCTGCTGCTCTAAGCGACTTCAGGTGGGACTCAGCCAGGGCTCCTCTTAACATTAATGCAACGCCGGTGGGTTATCAAGCAACCACACTCATATGGGGTGACATCATTCATCATCTCAGTAAAATTCACAGCGGATGCCTAGTCAAAGATTCATATGCAGCCTCCCCCCTCCCCTCTCTCTCTCTCTCTCTCTCTCTCTCTCTCTCTCTCTCTCTCTCTCTCTCTGTGTCTTCTCTCTACCCATTCTAACTCTTTCTCTCTCTGTCTGCCCCCCCATTGCGACTCCCCCCCCCCCCCCCCTCTGCAGAGCACAGTGCTGCATGTGCACACTGGCACCCATCCAAAGCTTCAGTTATCAGCTCTCTGCAGGGCTCCGGCGTGGATGATTCCTCTTGCCCTCCCCATCACTACCCCCCCATCACTCCCCCCCCCCCCATCACTACCCCCCCATCACTCCCCCCCCCCCCCATCACTACCCCCCCCATCACTCCCCCCCCCCCATCACTACCCCCCCATCACTCCCCCCCCCCCATCACTACCCCCCCATCACTCCCCCCCCCCTCCCCATCACTACCCCCCCATCACTCCCCCCCCCCCATCACTACCCCCCCATCACTCCCCCCCCCCCCATCACTACCCCCCCATCACTCCCCCCCCCCCATCACTACCCCCCCATCACTCCCCCCCCCCCCCCCCATCACTACCCCCCCCATCACTCCCCCCCCCCCTCCCCATCACTACCCCCCCATCACTCCCCCCCCCCCCATCACTACCCCCCCATCACTACCCCCCCCATCACTCCCCCCCCCCCCATCACTACTCTTGCCCATCTCCCAGGAGACGCACGGCTTGGTTTCAGAAATGTTAGCAATTCCCCTGAGACCAGCCTGCACCTGTGCCACCTGCTGACTAGCGCACGTACCCAGCCCTCCTCCCCCTCAGCATCATCCTACCCCCCCACCCCAAAGCTGCCACAGACACTGCGCTGAAGTCACCTGCAGCCTCCTTCCAGGCGAAAAAGCGGCGAGGTCGAGCTGCGACACGACCCTCGTTAGTCCGCCGCTGGCTGGGGCCGAAGGGGCCGGCGTCTCCGGTTCGTGTGGAAATGCCAGTGAGGGCTTCATTAGCCGGCCGGGCCGCTCGCTGGGAGAAACCACGCTCCCAAATGTCACGTCTGTGATGTGCGTACGGCACGGCCCCGCGTCCACATCGCACGCGCGCACATGCACGAAGCCCGTAAGGGCGTAGATGGTGTCTTGAGAACAGAGAGGGAGATGATGAGAGAGGGATGATGATGAGAGAGGGATGATGAGAAGGACGGGGGGTTGGGGGGGGGGGGGGGGGGGTTGGTTGTGCAGATACAGATGGGCAGTTACATTCAGAATTTACAACCCCCACACAATCAGTCTCACTCTCTCTCTCTCTCACCGACACACACACGCACGCACGCACAAACATACTCGCACCCTAATCCCCCCCACACGCACGCACAAACATACTCGCACCCTAATCCCCCCCACACGCACACACACACACACATGCAGAGCTGCACACAAGTTCACACCGGCTATGCAAATACCACCCAGTGGGGGGGTTCTGCTTGAGGCAGAGCGAAACAATAGAATAAACAGCAACAACAATAAAAAAAGAAAAACACCGCAAAGCAAAGACAGGTGACCTCCCACTGTATGCTAATACAGTCATTGCAGCTTATTTATTCATTTACCCCCGTATGGGAGGGAAAGGGGGGGTGCAGTGTTCCAGCAGGCCAGCACCTGCCCCCATTTACAGACAATAGGCACCAATGCAAAAGGCAACAGCGAATGACGACCTAATACAGAGCTGCAACAAAAGGTTGAACAAAGAGAAACTACGGCGGGTGAAAGTGAGGGGGGGAAAAGGGGGCGCGGAGGCAGCCGTGCACCACCCCCTCGTTCCGGAGAAACGTCAGAATTCAGCGAATTTGCAGAAATCAATAGAAGCCGGTTACAAAGCTGTTCGGCGCTTGATAAGAACGCTCGGTGCTTTTTCCCGGCAGTTCGTTTCTACGGCTGGAGGAAACCCTCCTCTCGCTTGCTGTTGGAGGCTAGCACTAAAAACTCCCGAGCTCGTTCCTCCCACAGGCCTGTAATTTTCGACCCCCCCCCTTCCCCCCTCCCCAAAAGCCAGTCATTTCACGTTCCCATGACAACAGCCCCTGAGACAAGTAGGAGAGAAAAAGAAGTAGAAGGCTTCTGGGGTAACCTTCAACCTTCAGAAGAGCCTGAAGAGCTACGGGATCACAGAATAGACCTGCAGGTACGCTCACACCATGCGCACGCTCTCCACGAAGAACCTGCGGGCTACGGGCAGGCGGTGTTCATGGTTTAAAAGACCGGCCCCACGCGATGCCGTCGCACAAAACCGTGGAGGAAAACGATCAGGCTTCCTACATGTGGCTCGACCTCCTCCCAAGGAAACACAAATGTGCAGCAGCTGGGAGAGGACAGCCAGGGGACTCGGTTCAGATCAGACGAGCGCATCGCTTCTCCCGTCCAATTACGGTGCGCAGCCAATCAACTCATCCCGCATCGCAATTGGCTGTCAGAGCGCCAGGAGTTAATGAACCATTAACCGTTTAATGAAGGCAATGCGGGCACGGTCAGAGAGGGAACGCAAAGAGTGGAGAACGGGTCAAAAGTTGGAGTTTTTTGCCCCTCCATTTCAGAACCCACCCATCATTACCGTCAAAGGACAGACATCAGCAGAAAAACGCGAGAGGCGGATAATTGGGAATAAATCGGTTGCTTCGCTGATTCAGCAGTCAGAGAGAAGGACGAGTCACAAACGTCAGAGAGACAGCGAGGGCGAGTGAAACCACAGGGCTCGAGTCCCTTATCAAACCTGTGCCAAAATGAAATCAGTTCGGTCCTGGTGCTCTGCAGATACTTTACAATCAAGCACACCATTGTTTTATAACACTGTATGGTAACAGTTGAGCCTTTTAATAGGGTGATAGATATTCACATCATAGATAAGTGATTAAGAGGATCAAAGAATCTCTTGTTGCATGTTGTGTGTATGCATGTGTGTGTGTTTGTGTGCGCGTGTGCGTGCATGTGTGTGTGCGCGTACGTGCATGTGTGTATGCACTTGCGCTTGGGGGACTTGCATGAAATTGCACCCACTTTTACATCAATTAAATTCAAATCAGGTGCATCTGGTTATATGGCAACTGCACCCTATGAAAAGAAATTACCCTTAATCAGATTACCATCCGTTCATTTCCCATCAGACCCCAGGCATGGGTTTCTAAAAGAGATCAATTAGTCAGAACACATGGAGGTGTGTATGAACAGGCGCGCGTGTGGGTGTGTGGAAGTACTGCAAACTGTGTGTGTGTGTGTGTGTGTGTGTGTGTGTGTGTGTGTGTGTGTGTGTGTGTGTGTGTGTGCAGCACGTGTTTACACAGCAAAGTGTTTGTGTGTTTGTGTGTATAAACAATTCCCTGGAAATTATCTACTTAAAGCCACTGACTTTCATCAATAGGACAAGCAGCGTTCTGCCGTCGGCAGGCACGTGGCACTGCTGTAGGTCCGTCCGAACGTGACCCGAGGCCCCGAGTGCTCGCGACGGGCCTCTGTGGGCCTCTGAGCGGGGTTTGGAGCAGGCGACGTCTGTCGGCTGTCAGCACGGAGGCGGGGGGGCGGACGAGAGGAGCCAAGCTAAACGCTTCACGCGGAGCGCTGAAGAGAGGCGGAGGGGCCATGACTAACACCACCTCGTGACCACGGCGAGGGACGACGTGGGCCGTTCGTCTTCAGCTCACCTGCTAGCGCATGATGCCGCTAACACCAAGGTCGTGCTGTGGTGTTTTTTAAACCCAGAGAGGGCATTCGCCGTCACCATGAGAACACGTCTGAATAAGAGCGTCTGTCAGATCACATAAGTGTAAACGTAATGTAAATACATTTGTAACAGAGATCATAGGAGCTAAATGGACACATGGCCTGGCTGGGCAATTTATTGTGTACAACTTGAATATAACACGAATAACTTGAATAGAATGACCGAACCAATAAACATTCTCCTGTGTGCTATGGACTAAGGACTATAGATTGCTGGTGTACTGCAAACCTTAACCACAAACTCCAAGCACAGGCCTGTTTTGGGACCTGGGATTTGAGCTGTTTATCTGTTTACCAGATACAAGGGAAGACGGAGGAAGGCTGTGGTCTTACCTTCATCAACACAGACTCGCTGAGTTTCTCCCGGTTCACGATCTTTATGGCGACTTTCTGACACGTGACGCAGTGGATTCCCAACTTCACCAGACCTGAGATGAAAGGCAAATGGAAAAAAAGGGGGATGAAAAATAGAATGTCAAAAAAAAATACAAAGTCAGATCAGCCAAAAGAGCGAAACGTCCGCCTCAGCAAGACGCCGCTCGCAAACGGAACGCCGTCTCTCCCCGCGGCCGCCGTCATGCGTAAAATGAAAATGCGGGCGCGCTTTTCATGCGGCCGAGTAAATGTCAGGCAACATACATAAACACAAACAAGGGCAGATCAACGAGGGAGATCCCTCAATGGCTTTCTGTCATAACAACAATAAAAAGGTAGCATCCCTCCCTCCCCTCACACTCAAAGGCTGACAGGGGAGTGTGCATATATCACCGTCCCCTCTAAATGCCACGCCTTTGCATTCTTTTATTACCTCCATGCATTTTTGAGCATGCTCCTGCATATCAAACTGTTGATTTCCAGGCTGGGTTACCCAGGGGGCCGAGCGGCCGTAAACCCCGCGACGTCTCGGTTACGCCCGCGGGTCGTTAGATCCTGGAGGGCTTTAACGACGTGTCACTGTCGCCGTTTCGCGCCGCTCGACACCGTGGTGCTCGGGGAGGCGGGGGTAGGGTGTGCGGGGCGGTGACCGTGTGGACATACGGTCCCTCGCGTCTAGGGGGGGGGGGCAACGCTCTGGGACCACATAAATATTTAATCAGCGTGTAACTGCCTTTGATGGACGCGCGCTGGGGTGAAATATAAAGCGCAGGTAACTCGTTTTCAGACAGCACCAAAAGTTTGCTGGGACACCAGACCATGACGTTGGGCCCGGAACAACACCGGCAGCGGAGAACAGACACTGAAAAGGTTGGTGGGGTGGGGGGAAGACACATTATCAGGAGAATACGTATTCAAACAGTGCAGCACCTACAATTACACAACAGCATATAGTGGAGCATCCAGCACAATATGGAAGCATGCCGATGGTTACGGGGCCCCTAAAAAAAACGTGCAAAAAAAAATTAAAAATACCACAAGAGCTCCATTTGCAAGACAGTATTCATTTGTATTTCTGTCATGTTTGAATATATGAATAAATGCATACAGGACAGGCCAATTAACCGCTAAACACATGTTAGTCAGTAAGAGTGGGCGTGTAGGAACAAAAAAAGAAAGAAAAAAAAAGAGAAAAGCTTCCACACAGCTTTTAAACTGAATCACCCATCTACATACAAGCTGGCTTAACCATGTGCAATGTATGGATGCCAACATACATTATCTCCTCATGTGCACAGCCTTCAATGCAAACATGGAGATATGATTTATTGTATTAGGGATGGCTGATTTCATCCTCAAATATCCGCAAGCCTTTTCCCACCGATATGTCATCGTACCTGGACAGTCACTGCAGAATTTATCTATGACTTCATTTGGCTAATCATGATTATCTGATCCAGCTGTGCTGGACTATATTGTGCAGGAGTCCAAGCTTCCAGGTTTAGAGATTTGCAAACCACTGGTTGGTAAACAACTCAAATTCGAGTGCCACGCGTCTCCCGGTGGTTACAAACAGACACCGCCACAGCTACTCGCGTTGAAGCTCTTCTGCAAGGAATCACGGGAGCCGTCATTACCGTCGCCCCGTTCAGTCAGCACGCCACGTGGAAAAACCAAAGAACACGGGCGAGTCGTCTACGGCGACGCTCTCTCACAGTCAACCAATAGCACACTTGTTATTTTTCTACGGAGTAGAACAACACTCTTCCGTGAGATGTTCGTCCCCCAACACTGGAGAAAGCTCCAACAGTCGATGCAGATGAAACCTCGTGGAAGAGACATGTGCAAATAGAGCTGTCAAGGCTCTGTGTAAAACCAAAACTGTGGTAAAAAAAGAAAAAAAAAAAAAATGACCGCATACAGCAACTCAGGCAGGGGTTGGAGCGGGAAATAAAAACCCAGTACAACGCAATGTACTTCATTACAGACACCTTTAAGGCCTCATTCTTTCACAACAGAATGTCATTTCTCCAGAAAAAAAAAGACAAATGGCGAAAATAAAGAGCAATATGTAATTTGTGCTGCTCTAACAGGCTCTCACATTCTCTGGTGACATGCAACTCAAAAGATGTCTGTGTGAGGGCTGTGTTAAAGCAGGTCTTTATAACCACTCCTCACATCTAACCAACACAGACAACTAACACATTGATATATGAAAGCTTGTCTGTTATTGCAAAAAGTGCACCCATAACCTTCAGAGAAAACAGGTACCAGTAATGACCAGGGATTCTCCGTCCACCACTGCACTAATCACCACCAACCCAAGCAGTCCAAGCAGTCTCTCTCTCTCTCTCTCTCTCTCTCTCTCTCTCTCTCTCTCTCACTATAGTGTCTGTACTGACACACTCACTCGATGGTTTCATGTCTCCTACAGTTGCCATCCCAAATTGCAAACCTTGGCAGAAAAGACAATAGGCGGTTACACTCTGGCAGGGCCCTGGACCCACGGGCCCATTCAGATTTGGTTCTGATTAATGCACTCATTGTCGACATAAAGACTCAATGATGCAGTCCCTGAAGACAACGCAGCTGGGCTGGGTCCACATGGAACATGTGAAAACATTTGACCTACATCCCACATATATAACGCATTATGATTCATATCACGTGGCTGATGATGAACTCATGAGGTGTTTTCTCTTGGTCACCGCTTGCTAATACATTTCTCCCCGTTTCTTATCTGAAAGCTGAGATTCAGTATTTTGTGACAGCGTCAGTGCGAATCAGTGCTTAGGTGCTGTTGCATTTGTACAGTCCATTCATCTATCCATCTATCCCTCCATCCATCCATCCATCAGCAAGACGGTCTACATCCACACCCAGTGGTGAAGCTCTTGCTGTGGGCCTGAGGCTGTGTGCAGTGAGTGGATGTGTGGGTGGGGTGGAGCTGTTCTGAGCCTGGCTGCCAGTTGATGCTGCAGTGACAAGAGCCCACCGTCCACAACAAGAGCACAAAGCCCTGATGAAACCAAACCCAACATGTCAAGCATCATCCATTGTGCTGCTTTTTGTCTATCTGTGTTTTGGCAGGAAAAATCTTTCAATTAGGCCTTTCTAGAGCTCCTGCCTAGGGGATGGGTGTCTGGAGACAGACAAACACACACACACACCACACACACACACACACACACACACACACACACACACACACACACACACACACACAAAACACAGCACTGTGATCAAGTAACCAGCCACTACAGGACCACAAAGCGGCTATTTTTACCAGCTGCCACCATAAGACCACGAGCAGCTGTGCAGATGAGCGTCGCCGTGTTTTCGCTTTGCATTTCAGATCTCATCTGGGGCCTCTCATCTCCCCGCTTGGCCCGGTCCGTCTTTGTGCTGTGCAAATGTTCATCACTCCCCATCACTCTGACCTACTTGGAGGCTGACTGTGAAACTCCGGGGGAGTTCGGCCCCACTGGGAACTTCGTCGTGTCGAACAATGGTAGAACATAGACTGGTCAAACGGCATCTAAAGATCCGCGTTAACGATAGTCAAAGCAGACGTGCTCTTCCACAACTCTTTCAGCACTCTGCTGTGTATTAAAAAACCACCTGGTCAGAACACACAGGAGCGCTTAGATTTTATAATATCAGGCAGGGTAAGACAGAGAGGAAAATAATTAAAAACTATAAATCTCAAAAAAAAAATTACCTATAAAGCAATGTAATTTATGTATTTTATTCTAACCTGTAATACGTAATATTAAAGTTAATATTAAATAACTGTTAGGCTGCTAAGCCTGCAGTCTCAGCAGTGAAGGAAGGCTCGGTAATGATGTTGGCTTCAAACCCTCTGTGGGTAAGTGCACGAGTGCATTCTGCAGGTGACTGGCTTTATGAGAGAAGATATTTGGATCTCAACAATGAGGCATCTGGGGCTGTCACAGCTATGATTGATGATCGCCTAATATGAAAACCAATCAGATGCAGACAAAATCAATGAAACCAGGCTTGGCTTCAGAGGCTGCAACACTCTCACCGTAACGCTGGCAACACTGGATAACAAAGCAAAAAGAGGGTAGCGGAGAACCGGAGCAGCCAGCAGGAAGAACCTCCGTGCTGCTCCGCGTGTGCAGGGAACATGGCACCCGCTCAGCTCTGAGCGCCTTCTCTTGGCTCCGCACCTGAACCACTGTGCTATGCAGCTGCCTGTTGGTGATACAATCTGAAGCGCCATCTGCTTATTGCAGACCATCAGACATAATGGGGCGCGCCTGGGGGAGGGGGGAGTGGAACCCCGCCTCCTTCCCTAAAGCCCCCGCCCCCCCCCTCTGCAAGACTGCCATGGTGATCTGGTAGAGGAGGGGACACCGATCGCACTGTAGATCCACTCCTGCAGGTGATGGATCGCAGCGAGGCCTGTACTGCAGAGGGTGAGCTTTTCATCACCATCATCAGAACGGTTCTGCTACGCGGGGTATATTTAAACAAAGTGCATCCCAAAGTCCAACTCTAACGACGTCTCTGGGGGCAAATTCGCTTGAGCAAAAAGCTCGTCTCCGGCAGCAGTCACTTAATACTCAGCCAGGCTTATGTCTCCATCCCCGGAGGCCCCGGTAGAATCAATGAACCTGCAGATCCCCGCCGCACTAATCAAAGGCTGCTCCCAAAACCCATGGCGGGCCTATTTCAGAAGGCAAGGGCCTGCGTTTGCAAAAGCACCCGCATAGCCAGCTCCGTCGCCCCCAGGCTCCGCCCCCCCCCCAGGCTCCGCCTCCAAGCTGCAGAGGCTCCGGGCGCCAGGGAGCGTCCCAGCTGCGTGCGCACCGCTGCCGTCTTGGGCCCAGTTCAAATAAAAGGGGGCGTTGAGCCAGCAATATTAAATATGTGTTTATTGCCCATAATGAAAGCCTAGGAGAGCCAAATATATCCTCAAGGGCTACGATGTTATCTGCACCTCATAGCAGCCTGCTAAAGGGATCGTGATGTCAGGAGCAGATTCTGCAGCCTGCTGAGAGACTGGTGAAGCGTGAAAAAACAGACTGAAGCAATTTTAACATAGAATATAATTTGACATATATAGATAATGAAATTTGCCCATTTTTTAAAAATCTTTGTGATTTTCAGATAATGGGTGATTAGCACTGGGTGTAGCAGGGAAATGCATAGTGGTCAAGAGTTTATTTCCTTGAATCATCTGCAGTATAAAATCAACTGGAGTCTCAGAGCACCGATCTAACGCTCCTGAGCCTAGAGCAGCAGCCTGTGAGACAGGGTGTGCGCGGATCTGAGCGTGCTCCAAGTCTCGTGAGCCTATGAGTCGTAGAGGTGTGGGAGGGGCTTGCAGTATGAGGAGGTATGAGCCATTACGCTGGCCACCATTGTTGGGGCCTGCTGACGTCTCTCTCAAGCAGCGGCTAATTCCATCGTCGCTCCGGTCCAAATCAATGTGTCAACGGCAGTGAGCTCATTATCGTGATGCCCACTGTATATTAACGTCTCCGCCGCGCTCATTTCTATTAGCTGGCTCTGCCTCTCAACACATCGTCTGCACACACGTGGCCTTTTTTTAACTCTCACACACTTTCTTTCTCTCTCTCTCTCTCTCATCTCTCTCTCTCTCTCTCTCTCTCTCTCTCTCTCTCTCCCTTTACCTTCCATCCATCCCCCTTTGTCCATTCATTAGAAACAAAGAGATCTCAGCAATAGCTCCTATGTAGCTGGCGGGCCAACGGGAGACTCTGCAGGGAAAAATGTATGGACCAACATGGTGTAAAATTAATATAGCTACAGACGCCCGCTTTCGGTCGCTGACCATGGTGCTGACATAATAAGCAGAGCTGGCTTGACATTTCCAGAAATGTCTCCATCAAAATGGGATTTGTAGTACATGTTCTAGATAACATCCCGCAAATAAAATTGCACATCTATTTAAATTTATGTCTCTTTTAGTAGATGAATGTACTGTGACAAAATTCTATATATTGTGCATGAGGGTGTTCAATTCATTTATGCACACACACCGTTGTACGCATGCACAATCACTAAACACAGACTCCCTTGTGATCTCCACCTTCAAGGATCTTCAGAACCGCTAATGCCTTCCATAACAACATGCACATTACTTGTACTGATCGCCTGCGAAGGCCATTGTCTCGCATTTATGTCATGTAGCAAGTTAATGTGATTGAGGACTTGCAGAATTACCTTAGAGATGGTCACTTATAACAGCTGAAGAGCTATCGACCTAGTCCTTGTTACCGTCCCCGGATTTACCGCTGTGACACCTCACTGTCACTACCCCGCCTCCAGCCTCAACCAATCAAGTTATCCCACTGCTATTCCTCTAGCCAATGAGCTATTGATTAACTGCCTTTGTTACTTCTCAAATGAGATTTAGGATGTGGGGATCAGAATCACTCTAGAGACCACACAGCCCATAAATAAACCTGATTTATCATTTCACATATAATTCAGCCATTGCATGCATCTCACAAACAGATTAAAACCTCAATCCTGTTCTCAGGAACCCACAGAATGAGAGCATGCACAGACAACTGTATATTATCATAACTTCATTTCACCAAATAAAATTTCAGTGTTCCATGCTTCTCCAAAAGAATAAAAAAGAGAGTGCTGGAAGTGAGCTGAGAAGACAAAGACCCCTGTTGTGTAGACGGTCATAATGGACAGTCCGGCTAGGACCACAGAGACAGACATATAACCACTGTCCTTGCTGCTGGCGCCAGCACTCCTTCAGGACGGTCACGGTCCCGCAGCGCGTATTCTATAAGGCGCACAAGCCACGGACAAGCAGGACGCCCGCAGGACTGGCCACATCAGGCCTGTGCCTATCGCTCGCTTTCCAGGGGTCTCCACATTCATTTTACAAGGGTGGGGGGGTGGGGGGGGGGGGGTTTGCTCCTGACACTCGTATGACTCATGTATGAAAGATGGACATGAGAGAGAGGAAAAAAGTCAGATAGAGAGGGAGAAAGAGAAAGAGACAGAAGGAGATAGCCATAGAGAGAAAGAGGGAGAGAGGGAGAGATAAAAGCAAAAGAGTGACAGGAAAGAGCAGGAGAGAGGAAGAGATCAAGAAAGGCAAAAAACACAGAGAGAGAGAGAGAGAGAGAGAGAGGCTGCCTCTTCCTGAGCCGTAAGTATTCCTGCAGCGTCCCACACCGCACGTCCTCTGATTAGGAGACGTACAGAAGTGCAGAGCTACAACACACTCCAGCTCATCCCCACAGCAGCATCAAGAACACGCGGCTTCAAGCGCCATATCCATCTCTGTCTGTCTCTCTCTCTCAGAGTCATACACATACACTCACTGCCTATTCTCTGGGGTCTTCTCTCATGTCTAACCTTTTCTCAAACCATCACGTGTGTGTGTGTGTGTGTGTGTGCGTGTGCATGCATTCACGCGTGAGCATGTGTGAACACCACAGATTACTTCCACTGTGGTGTGGGGGGCAGGAGGTTAGGAAGTTAATACCTCTGCGTGCTGGGGTGTGTCTCTAACATCGTCGTCGTCCCCCCAAGAGAGCAAAGGAAAGAGTCGCTTAAAACAGAGGACATGGAGTGTGTGAGTGAGAGACAGAGAGAGAGAGAGGGGGGGGGGGGGGGGGGGGGGGGGGGGGGGGTGGGGGGGGGGGGGGGGGGGGTGGGGGGGGGGGGGGTGGGGGGGGGGGGGGGGGGGGGGGGGGTGGGGGGGGGGGGGGGGGGGGGGGGGGGGGGGGGGGGGGGGGGGGGGGGGGGGGGGGGGGGGGGGGGGTGGGGGGGGGGCGGGGGGGGAGGGGGTGCGGGATCGGACAAGGAGAGGACACTACACACAGCGTGTACAGCCATGTGCTCCGAGAAAAAGTGAGAAAGGGGTTGTGCTGGTCTCCATTACACACACACCCCCACCCCCCATTGTCCTGTGGGTTCAGGACAGTGCTATAGCAGCTGCTTCTGTGTGGACATGTGCAATCGGTGTCCCCTGTGATCTGGTGGAGTTTAGGACTCCAGTGCTTCAAAAGCCCAAAGAGCACTTTAAGCACAGCACTAGCTCCACCAATTACAGACAGTGATGCGCTGAATCTTCAGGACATTCAAATGTAGAAATAGGATTATAATTATGTGACAGTCCCGCATTGCTAACAATCAGTCAGATCCAGCATCGAATGGCATGACAACATGGAAAGAGAAGTGCAATAGTGCATAGTGCAATACCAATTCCATAAAACACCCAATCCACACGTATTAACAGGTCTGCTGCTAATGGCATAATTAGCAAACTCACAGTAAGTATGAGCTAAAGCATTAAAAGGCCACGTTAAATAAAGTATGGGTACGTTCTGTTAGATCTGAGTATGTTCTATTAGTATTCTATGGGAATGTGGTGGGAATTAAAGGTTAACTGACCCAAGAACCGGAAGAGCAGAGCAAGCAGGTTCAACTGCTCCTTCCAGCGCTCCTTTTCATCAGAATAAAAGCTTTCTAATCCATCAGAAAGGAACGGCGCCTTGGCTTTGTTTGCTAGCATTAGTTTATGAGCGATCCCTCATAAAAGTTTAAAAACTGCTGCTGCGCGCGCCAGAAAGGCCGTCTGTAAGAGACGCCATCCTGATTCAAGTCCCTCCCTCAGTGTGCTCCAGGCCCCCTCCCCAGAGAAGGAGCACCATGGCGAGATGCTACACCCCCTCATCTATTATTAATCGGCTAATTAAAATATGCGCACTCCGCCTATTGGAGGAAAGAGTATGAATGGAGGAACAAGTAGGACGGGAGACGGTGTCCTCTGGGAGACGGTGTCCTCTGGGAGACGGTGTCAGCGCCATCCGAGATGTAAAATGCGTAAACAAGGAAACAGGCAAGATTCGCCATATTCATGCCAGTTCATGAGTTGCACTTTTCGAGGAGAACAGCCGTGCCATCAGCACAGTCGTGTAGGGGTATTCACCTACTAATCCTTTAAAGTAGATATAATTTGTTTTACCTTAATTATTAATCAGTCTCATTAATTTTAGAATCAGTCTCATATTCTAATTATACCAGAACCACAAGTTTAGTTATCAACTAAAGGTAATGAATGGTTTGGTATCTGAAGGATTTAACAATGAATTCTTTGGAGGTTTTGGCAACAACCACTTTTGAATGACATCAACACAGACAATTTGGTGAAAATAAATGATACATTTATTTAAAACCAACTATTCTAAAACACAAAGAGCATCAACATGGATCAGTATATTTACAGTGAAGACTCAGCATCTAGTGTGTGTGTGTGTGTGTGTGTGTGTAAAAAAAAGGGGAGGAGTAAGTGTGCGCGCTTGTGCGCGTGTGAGGAGGCGGAGTTGTAATCTCAGTTCTCCTATGGAGAACAAAGCAACTAAAATGGCGCCGACTTTAAACAGTTAGAGCAGCGCGACTATGTTAATGAGCTCAGCTGGTTTATTCCAACGTGGTCAGAACAAAGAGTAATGGCGCTGGCTTACTAACCAAAAATTAATGTAGTGTGTCTGAGAATAGGAACTACAAGTTGTCAAATATTCAGAAGATAAAACATGGAGATTGCATGCCAGGTGGAGAACTTGTGTGTACAAATCTTAACGAAGTTTATGACAAAGTTAAACATTCAGAATGTATTACAGAAAACTTGATTAACTCTGCAGTTCAAGTAACTTTGCCCTTCTATAAACTATGCCCAGCGGTAAGAGTCTCACGTGTTTGAGTGTTTTGGGTGGTTTCCTCGTCCTCCCTGAATTCTCCTGGAATTAGGAGGGAATTTCCACCGCCAACTCCTCGTTGATTAAAAGCGATGTCGTCCAGGTGTGCTGGGGAATCGTCCAGGAATGAGAGTCTCGTTCACGGTTTAAACAACAGGGAATTGATCGCCTTTGTTTCAGTCCGTGTGGCCGCGTTAGCAAGCTTGATTGAAGTAGTTAGGTGAATCTGTTGTCGCGGTACCGTTGATCGGTTACTGGTTAGATTGCACCGTAACTCGGGCTCGTTAATTAAGTAGTACGACTTTCAGCTGTTTGCTGTTAGTCGTTGCAAAGTTCGCGTGTTCTCAAAGTGGTACTGCCACCTGCTGGTTTAGCATGGTACCTACATTCCCCCCTTGGTCTTCAGACTGGGGCTGATGTCACAGTCCTGAAGAGCACAAAAGGTTATCCATGCAGTCCATGTTCCCTGTAGCATCCACTGGAAGGTGATCAATTCCATGAGTCAAGTTGTCCATCCCGCTCATAGCATAATCCATGAGATGGCTGGGAGACGCTGTAGAGACACATCTGGGCAACAAGTTCACTACTGGGCAGTTCTTGAACAGTAACTAAGGTTAACCAAATCAAGAAAAACAATGAAAGGATACTAATGCATGGCTTAGATTTCTCTTGGCTTTACAATAAGAAAACAAGGTCACATGCAGGATTAAATGCCTTTGATGGAAAAGAGGAAATGGAGAAAGGTGTGGAGTTAGCACATGTTGGTGTTAGTCTGTTGGCTGGAACAAACTTAACAATGCTTTAAAGGAAAGATCTTGCTGGACTAAAACATTTGGGTTAATGTCCAGTTAGAGTGTGGCTTCTTGTGAGATCTAGTAAAATGAAAATGGGGGTTTAACTGAGGTGTAATGCCTCATCCTATCCTGTGATAGACAAGTATTTAAGTATCTCACACTTGCTATACTGGTAGAGGAGAGAATAAGATCTGTGTGAGGGGTAAAATGTAGAAGTTAGGAGGTAACGCCGGGTACACCCCCCTTAGTAAAGAACCTACTGCATTGAGAATGCAGAACTGTGAGCGGAGATGATGTCAGGAACATCTCCCTTTAAAGGGTTAGAGATCTGGAAACATAGCTACATGTTTACAGGCTGAAGGTTTACATGTAACTTCGTATAAAGTCAGTTCTACCTCCTCCTGGCTCAGGCTGGAGGTCCACTAACTGACCCTTATCTATGGCTGTCCCCCCTTCCACTGGTTCTGCCTCTCTTTCCACCTCTTGGCTCTGTCCCTGTGACGAGAGTAGTGAGAGGGGCCTGCAGAAAGAACAGTGTCTGAATTTACAGGGAAATCATAGGGAGGATCTTGGAGCTCTTTGGAGTCTCCTTCAGGCAGACTGGGCTGCACAACAGTCTCCCAAACTGTCTGCGTGGTCTTTCTGATCTCACGCATCGACAGGTCACCTTGGCGTGCTAAAAGTGTGACATGGGTTCTCACACAAGGTTGGAGATTGTGCAAAAATAGGGATTTGAAGGTTCGGTCTTCTGTGAGACCTGGTCCATTTCTTCCCTGGAAAAATGTTTGTTTCAAGCGATTAAAGTAATCCCTGGGATGCTCTGAACGCTTGTGCTTAATTTTAATGGCTGACATGAATGCTGACGCTTCGTCAAAATAAGGGGAATACTCCTCAGCGAGGGCTTTGCATAGCTGAGTGTAACTGTCCCTAATGGAAAACGGCTGTGATTCTATGAATGTGCGAACTGATCTAGAGGTGGTTTTCCAAATCAGCTTCACTTTCTCTCGTTCTGTTGCATAAGGCAAGTCCGAGAGGCTACACTCAATTTCTTTGAGGTAGTCTTCAACATGGTAGTTTGACCTTGCTGGGTCGAATGGCTCCATGTCCTTGGCTAGTGAATCTAGTAACTTTAACCGAGGGAAATGTTCAAGGACATGTCTATTAGAATAGAAAGGTGGACCTTCACTATCCAAGTGGTGTAACTCTTGGTCAATAGGATGCCTACTGCCTCCTGTCTCTCTGTGCCTAGGTGGCAGTAATGAGCCTTTATGCATCTCAAGTTGAGAAATATCTGTATTTCTCCTTGAGGAAAAAGCTGTAGCATGTACGTCACTGTGCCAGCCTGTGCGTGGGTCAGTGGAATGATGCTCAGCGTTTAAGTAAGGCCTGTTATCTGCTCTACCTGGTGAGACGTCCCTTGTCTGTACGTTCTGCCAGTGGTGTACATCAGCATGCCTTCTACCGTCCTGCTCTGTGTCTATAGGGGGCAACAGTGAGCCTTTGTGCATCTCAAGTTGGGAAATTTTTGCATTTCCTCTTGAGGAAATAGCTGCAGCATGTACGTCACTGTGCCAGCCTGTGCGTGGGTCAGTGGAATGATGCTCAGCATTCATACAAGGCTTCTTAACTGTGGTACCTAATGAGATGTCCCTGGTCTGGACATCATGCGGAGGATAATGGTCACCAGCATGCTTTCTACCTTCCTGGTCTCTGTCCATAGGGGGCAACAGTGAGCCTTTGCGCATCTCAAGTTGAGAAATATCTGCATTTCTCCTTGAGGAAGAAGCTGGAACATGTACGTCACTGCGCCAGCCTGTGCGTGGGTCAGTGGAATGATGCTCAGCTTTTAAGTAAGGCTTCCTAGCTGCTGTACCTGACGGGATGTCCCTGGTCTGGACATCATGCAGAGAATAAGGAGGGCCAAAAGACATAGCAGGATTAGTATTACTCTTTTTGTTACTCAAGAGTAAGGGGGCAGAAGCTAGGGACGAGTAAGAGGGCTCTGCTGACTTGTAGCAAGAGGATGCAGACAGGGCATCTGCTCTTGGAGGGTGCTTCTCCACAGAGGCTTCACTTTGAGCTTCAGAAGCTGAACCGTCAGTAGTATCATATGGATACTCTGAGGAAGAACTAGTTGCATCTAATCTAAGACTCATGGGGACTGGAGCCGGGGCCTTAGGATGTACGACAGGTGTATCATCACCTGTGGAGTGCTGACTATATGGGCTTTCTACTGTAACTAATAAAGAAGGTCTAGAGGTGCCAGATCTAGTTATAAGGAAATCTTGCGCTCTTGCACGGGCAAACTCACTCTCCCCTTGGAGGCGGGCAGTTTCTGTTAAGCCCGTGTGACGTTCACTTACGGTGAGCACGTCATTCAGCGCATGAGTGGTCAGTTGGAGGTTGTGGCGAAGGCTCTCAACCTCAGAACTGAGCTTAGCAGTATCCTGTTTGAGGAGTCTATTTTCCTTGCGTAGTGCCTCTACTTCTAAGCGAGCCTGCTGCTGACATAGAAGGAACATTTTAAAAACTACATCTGGAACGGTAGGGGTCTCCTCAAAGGAGTCCTTTAGAGGTTTGTCAACTTCCTTTCTACCTTGTTCAAGCATCTGAAGGAGCTGAACAACCAGAGATGGACAAGTATTCTGCTTTAGAAAAGCCATGGTTAGTCTAAATGTACTTATAGACTAGCTCAAAAAAAAGGGACAAAATCAAGTCAGCTTCAGTACAATCTGGCTTAGTTAATGTGCCGCTATCCTGTGTCTGGCAAGTGTGGGCAGGTAAAAGGGTAATACCTAGATAGGCAAGCCAAATTGAAACTGGGATAAAAAGAATTGTGCAAAAGGTGATTACGGTCTCTGAAACTAAACACTAGCACACTGGACCAAAGACTGCAATAGTGAAGTTATACAAAGACTGTGAAATCTGATAACGGTGCTAAATAATTATCCCAATACTTCTGCAGTATAGGGGAAATCAGTGGGATGCCACACAAGTTAAAGCAACTGAGTTACTATTGAAGTAATCAGAGATTAAATGAGTAAAATAAATATACTGATCTTCAGTTGATTGCTCAATGAATGTGAATAGTAACCAAATGGTAAACAAATTAGAACAAGATATCACCAAACTAAAGTTACCAAGGATTAGCTTTCCTCTATAGGAAGACTTAGGAAGCGCTCTGGCGCCCTCTTCTGGCGAATTTGGAGATGGTCCTATTCTAATGGCTTGAAAGCCTGTGATATGAAGATATGGTCGATATCAAACAAATATGGTTGAGCCAGAAATCTCCCTCACGCAGGGGCACCAATTATGTAGGGGTTTCACCTACTAATCCTTTAAAGTAGATATAATTTGTTTTACCTTAATTATTAATCAGTCTCATTAATTTTAGAATCAGTCTCATATTCTAATTATACCAGAACCACAAGTTTAGTTATCAACTAAAGGTAATGAATGGTTTGGTATCTGAAGGATTTAACAATGAATTCTTTGGAGGTTTTGGCAACAACCACTTTTGAATGACATCAACACAGACAATTTGGTGAAAATAAATGATACATTTATTTAAAACCAACTATTCTAAAACACAAAGAGCATCAACATGGATCAGTATATTTACAGTGAAGACTCAGCATCTAGTGTGTGTGTGTGTGTGTGTGTGTGTAAAAAAAAGGGGAGGAGTAAGTGTGCGCGCTTGTGCGCGTGTGAGGAGGCGGAGTTGTAATCTCAGTTCTCCTATGGAGAACAAAGCAACTAAAATGGCGCCGACTTTAAACAGTAGAGCAGCGCGACTATGTTAATGAGCTCAGCTGGTTTATTCCAACGTGGTCAGAACAAAGAGTAATGGCGCTGGCTTACTAACCAAAAATTAATGTAGTGTGTCTGAGAATAGGAACTACAAGTTGTCAAATATTCAGAAGATAAAACATGGAGATTGCATGCCAGGTGGAGAACTTGTGTGTACAAATCTTAACGAAGTTTATGACAAAGTTAAACATTCAGAATGTATTAACAGAAAACTTGATTAACTCTGCAGTTCAAGTAACTTTGCCCTTCTATAAACTATGCCCAGCGGTAAGAGTCTCACGTGTTGAGTGTTTTGGGTGGTTTCCTCGTCCTCCCTGAATTCTCCTGGAATTAGGAGGGAATTTCCACCGCCAACTCCTCGTTGATTAAAAGCGATGTCGTCCAGGTGTGCTGGGGAATCGTCCAGGAATGAGAGTCTCGTTCACGGTTTAACAACAGGGAATTGATCGCCTTTGTTTCAGTCCGTGTGGCCGCGTTAGCAAGCTTGATTGAAGTAGTTAGGTGAATCTGTTGTCGCGGTACCGTTGATCGGTTACTGGTTAGATTGCACCGTAACTCGGGCTCGTTAATTAAGTAGTACGACTTTCAGCTGTTTGCTGTTAGTCGTTGCAAAGTTCGCGTGTTCTCAAAGAAAACCGGAGAGAGAGAGAGAAGTGGCGGAGCCTCTCTTTAATAGGTCTAACCTCGGTGTCAGTCAAACCAGAGAGAGAGAGATGAATGGCTGTTCAGGGTATTTAAACACCTGAACTGTAGACACACCCTTACTTCCGTCAAAGCAAGCTTGTTCCATGTGTTTCCAGTGGTACTGCCACCTGCTGGTTTAGCATGGTACCTACAGTCGTGAGGTAACAGACCGTTGAAAGACCCGCGAACTCTTTTCTACAGACAAAAATCAATCAAACCGGCCTACAAATATCGGCTAGATCTCAATATCCATTCCATGAATGACGGAGAAATGTCAATGCCCATGTGTGCATGCTCTGCGCTTACAAGCCAGAACTCCATACAGAACATTATACATTTCTTTTCTCTTTTTTTTTGCTAGATTTCCTTTGCCCTAAAGGCCAGCCAATAAAACACTCCACTGACAGCACATGAAAAGGATCACTGCACCAAATAAACCTTGCATCGGGCACTACTGCGCCCCGAACAGTGCACTGCAGACTTGACCAGCTGACGGTGTTTTCTCTCCCTTTCTTATTTTATGGTCTCATATTGAAAAACAAAAGGAAGGAAAATCAAACATTAGGGGTGAAGATGGATTTAGTTGAGAAGCAAAGCCTGTGCTACACAGCTGCACTTCTGTTATTAGAGTTACGCCACTCTGTGCGGTGTTAAACTGGCCGACGCAGTATAAGGGGGGGGGGGGGGGGGGGGGTCACAACTCCGCCACCACAGAGATTCTCCCCAGAGGTACAGCAGAGCTATAGATATCCCCTTTAATCAAGATGCTTTTATATCACGCACACACATCCCCCCTTCAGCGCACACATGCGCAGACACACACACACACACACACACACGGCTCAGCCTGCCGGCTTCTCCGACTTAAAAACTAATTAAACCACAGGAGGGAGTGTGTTCCACTCGCCGCCCCCCCCCCTCAACCGCTCGCTTAAAACGAGAGCACGAGCGAGCGAGCCAGTCATGGCATCTGAAGGAGATGAAGAGCAGGAGGAAGAGGAGGAGGCACGGGCAGCGGCTGCCGACACGGCCGGCCGCTTCTCCGGGGGGAAGGGGGGGGGCGTGGCCGTGCCTCTCGGTCACCGCTGAGCTTCCCGGGGCTTCCTGTGGCCGTGCGGCTCATGCGTCATGCGACGACGCCTCCGTTTCACGCCCACACGCTGATCGCACGCACGTGATTGGAGCAGCAGCGCGGGGCACGTACAGTACAGAAGTGGGACGCGTCCTCTATTCCCATTCCGTCCACAGTTCCATATTTATCCGTATCCTCCTCCTTTAACCTCTCTCTATTCTTATCACACCATTCATTTGATCAAAGCCACATTTTTAGCTACACAACTGCAGTGCCCTAGCAGGATGCTGGGACGCACCGCGCAGCTAACACAAGATTAATCATATTTCTGACATTAACCAAGGCACAGATTACCAGTGTGGCCTTTGCTGTCATCACAAGCATACGAGGTTGGATAGCTCGCAGTGCCGACGCAGAAGGTTAGCTGTGCTCTACCTGAAGCACGCTGTCCGAGGCTCGTGGACTTGAGTGTTACTGGCAGCTTAAAGCTTGGGAGTTTTGTTTGTGGACCTGGTCTTGATGGCTCCCCAGACCACCCAGCGTCGGGTTACGGTCCAGGAAGGCTACCAGCATTAGCATAAGACAGCCTGGAACTGCTCGGTTATCCTCCCCAGACATGTTCTCCTGCCTGTGGTCCCTTTGATCTCACTGAGCAGAATGGAGACTTGAATAAGTTAAGGAAAGGCACGGGCCCTCACATCCACACCCCCCCCCCCCCATTTTACCATGCTAATTAACTCCAAACAGCTGTCCTCATGCTTTTCGGAATGGAATAAACATTCGCCTGAGCTAACGAAGGAACTGGGATCAACACATCTGCAAGAAACGTAAAACTACATCAGAAAAGCATTGGTGATAACGTACAGCTATTCACTTATTGGTAAAGTCTACTTGTCCAGTAAAACAATATAAAGTCCATATAGTAATCCGAGGTGTGTCGGGAGAGACAGCAGACCCCTGCCATTCATATTGTCATAAGATTCTCTCAAACAGCAATATGTGCATAGCAAAGCTTATAATGAAAGCGACTCACTGGTGCAGTAAAAACCCTCACAATGAACCTTCAGAAAGTACATCTCTAAAATGACATTCATAGTTTTTCCTGCCCAATTTCATCTCTGAATGTGATGAGTGATATTTCTATTACCCTTCACTGTAGGCTTCAGAATGCTGTTGATCCTATTGTTGATCTCCCTAAACAATTTTCCACATCTGCCTGTGTTTCTTCACCATTCCACCATCATTACTATTCCATCTCATCTGACCTTTGCCTGACCTGTGAGAGTTCCCTCCTGTTGTCAGTCCATATCGGTGTCTGAAAGAATCTTGAAGCGTAGACCTTATCAGTGCGGCAATGGAGAAGGGGAATCTGACCAATGGCGTGAGAGGGTGGGGCTTTGGGGGAGCTGGAGCGGGATCTGCTCTCTGCACATCGACCCGAGGGCATCCAATCACCGCACGCCTCACTGGGGATCGGCTCTCCGAAGTCCCCACCTGGAGAAAAGCTCGGAGGGGATGTCTACATAACACTGGATTACAGCTGTGAGGGGACCGAGTCAGTGCACATCTCACTGGGGAACCTCTCGCTCTACACCTCACTGGAGCTGGTCCTCACTAAAGGCCACTCGGTGCCACACTGCAGTAACATACTGAAGGCATTCCAACACACATCTTACCGCAGGGAGCAAACCTGAACCAAGATGTAAACCAAAATGGACGGACGGACATAACGTTGTTTGGATAGTTTCTATCAACATCAATTGCACCTGCAATCAGCCCTTGTGCACTTACACGGGCACTCACCTACCCCCATACCCACACCCGACCACACACACACAAATGTTCCATCATTTTCATGCTTTGTCAAGCCAGAAAATCTCCATTAAGACCAAGAAATTGCACAGTATCCAGGTGAAGACTTTTAGTTCCTGACCATTGCATCCATTCGATAAGGTGTGGGAGGCTTTCTGTGATTGATTTAACTCTGTGCACACCTGCCTCACATGGAGAACCCAACCGAAATGTTGTGAATAGCCACAGGGAACCATATGTCCCACATGACCACAAACAGTAAAAACAGCCAAAAAATACCAACTACACAATCTAGGCTATATGGTGACTTTATGCTTTAAGTATTTACTTTGAACAACACACACACACACACACACACACACACACACACAAAACTGACGCACAACAGGCAGTTAAGTAAACTCAGATGTTACACTAACACTACACACTAACCTATTCTTAATCAGGTGACAATCTTTCACTTCAAATGACACGAACAATAAGCAGAAATTAAACAGGGTCACCTACAACTCTGTACGTCTTTTAAGGATTATTAACAGAGAGGAGGCAGACGGAGACAGACAGAGGTGGAGGACACCGCCCGGGTCTCTGATCTGAAGCCGGAACTGTGGGCTTCCCTCCAGCTGAGCTCCGATATTGCTTTTAATAGCCCATCCTGAGGCCTGACCAGTCGTCTCTCACCCCTACTGAGAACATGCCAGACAGGCCAGCATGCGGCCTTTACACGCCCGCACACACACGCAGCTCCTTCACAGAGGCCCCACGCACCTGCACACTTACACGCATCCACACACCAGGGCAAGGGCTGAGTCCTGTTGTTTCAAACAACTTACTACACGACACGAAACACACTCTTTAAAAGGAAGGAAACCCCAGTGACACACTGGACAACGGAAATGCTTTCACACTTTCACCGTGGTAAGACCTCACTACCCGAGCCGGCCATGCGGAAGACCTCGTGAGCTGGGGGAGGTTTGTTCCGAGGGACCTCATTAGTCTCTACTCGGTGCCACGGCCCGCCTGGGTGGATGCTTTAACTGGGCCAGTACATCCATCATGGAGCCCCTGTTCTGGAGTGGTGACTCGGGGTCCTCTGCAAGGGGGTGGAGGGCACACAAACCCCCCCCCCCCACACACACACACACACACACACACACACACTCCCCGGGGAATACACAGGAAAGCCTGTATCCATATCCTGGATAGCGGAAGCTACCTGTTCGTCTGGTACCACACACAGCAGAATAACATTCATGTTTTATGCATCACCCTCTTAATCATTCATCTTTGAGCTGTGTAAATGGTGTGTGTTTAAGAACGGATCAAAGCTTTTTTGCATGTCTTTTGACATTACACAAGTCTGATTACGTTCAAGCCGAAGACTTATCTTAATAATCCAAATAGTCTAAATCGACTTCAGTTTTGTTCATTATGATACAAGCAAACAGTTCCCCCCATTAGCATCACAAAGGGCTGTGTTAAATCGTTCACCACCCCAGTCTGACAGAAAAAAGTAACTGTATCTGTCTGATGAGTCTCCCCCCTTCCTCCTTTACCTCTTCCACCTCTCTCTCTCTCTCTCTCTCTCTCTCTCTCTCTCTCAGCTCAGAATGACACATAGACTGACTGCAAATTCAACTTCCCCTGCAGCAAAGGCATGTAAAGGCAGCATTGAGGCTAAGTGGCTGGGGAAATAGTTTGGCGACGGGCACGACGGGCACATGCCACCTCGCCGCCCCTTGGCTACGCACATCGGTTACACCACAGCGCTACAGCCTGGCGCCCGCAGCAGCCAATCAAAAATCACCGTCGGCCCCATTTACCAGGGTGTCGGCCCAACGTGCGAGGGCAGTCCAGCGCAGCGACCATTCACACGTACGGGCGAGAGTGAAAACACGCGGGTGCTTCTGGATCTTTCCTTTTCACAGGCAAGTAGGACTGTTTGAGTACTGCTGAACACAGCAAGTAAACCACACACACACACACACACAAATGTGAGACCTTTCATGTTGCCTGGGTCCACTTCTCACCACCATGTTTCTGCTCACTGTTATCAGCCCACCACTACCCCCTCTGCTACATGATGGCAATAATCTCACAGAGGAAATGCTTTTCTCCATACCGACGTTTCTCACCATCCCACTGCACATTCTGCGGGATCGATAGAGTTCCGATTTAGCGGTCGCTAAAACTGACATGTGCATAACCTCCCCCACAGAGACCATTCTTAACAAAAATGGCCACTCTTACAATCGCTGATTCAGTCAAGTGCAGGGTCATTTAATAATAATAGACTGAAGAATGAAGTTCGCAATTGCCATTAAAATATTCAACATTATAAGTAATATCTTCCCATTTCTTTTAGCACTGCAAGGATAGTCTGGCATTTAGTAACTGATTCTTTTTCCAACACAGAGTCTATTGAATTGATCAGCACTATTTAATCCTCTGTATGGAAACAGAAACTCAATAATGCTTAGCTTAGCATAAAATATGGAAATTTGGCTAGCAACAGACTTGTTTGGTTCTATTTCTCTGCCTTTGAGGGAAGCTAACTAGCTAATCCTGCAGAATTCCATTCATTATGCTAATGGGTTATAACATCTTCATCAGACACAGACCAAAACAATAGTACTCATGAATTAATGAGAGGTGGTAAATTAGGCATGTAAAAAAAGACTTTAATTGCAGGATGTATTCTCACCATAACCATCTGATACTCAAAGAACACCAGTGTTGGCCTACAATAATAACA
>NC_135211.1:12888912-13094239 GCF_052324685.1 Brachyhypopomus gauderio | reverse complement strand
ACACAATATTATATTACTTCCAGACTACTTTCAAACTTTTATTGTCAGGTTTTTGAGTACGACAGTTGTAGTCACATGACCAGTGTGCACCCCCATGTCCCCCCTCTGTGTCTCTCCAAGTGGCTCCCATCCAAATTGTTTACCACATAGCTCATCTCCTGTAATTACAGAGAATTGACCATACTAAAAGCCTCTTACAGAGAGAGAGAGAGAGAGAGAGAGAGAGAGCGAGAGAGAGAGAGAGAGAGAGGAGCGAGAGAGAGTGGGTGGGCTGGTGTTTGTGTTTTGTTTGATTTTATGGCCAGTGGTTATAAACCAAAAATTTGCTTTTTTATATTTAAAGCTACAAACAAGAGTTTGTGGCCAAGGCATCCTACAATTTAAATCGTAGATTGCTAACAGCAGAACATGCTACACATTTAACAATTAAACAAACAGCACCCAGAGTTGCACTGTATAATGTGTCCATGTGCGTCTGCATGTGAGGGTGTGTGTGACTGCGCATTTGTGTGTGTGGGTTGTACAGTGGCATGCATCTGTGGCCTCTCATGCAGCACAGCAAGGCCAACACCTGGTGCCATCTGACAACACACACACACACACACACACACACACAAAGGATGGTTAGATGGGCAGGCAGCCAAACAGAGAGCTTGTAAGAGGACCTTGTGGTCAGACACCCGCTGTCAGCCTGAGAGAGAGGGAGAGAGAGAGAGAGAGAGAGAGGGGAAGACCGAGAGAGAGAAAGATATACAGAGAGATGGATGGGGGGTGATTCTCCAGGTTTCTAATCTTGTATCTTGTTTTAAAATAATGTTTTTCAGATTTCCTCTCTCTTTCTTCCTTAACTCTTATATCTCCTACTCATTTATACCAGTAGTCAGAACCCCCCCCCCCCCCCCCCCCCCCCCCCCCCCCCCCCATACCACACACACCAAACACACACATAGACACAAACAGTAAACCTGTCCAAAGCTTTCAGCAGGCGAGCCAATAACTGCATGGGTGACTTGCCCTTTCCATTTCACTAATAGCAGCTCACCACCTCGAGTGGTCCATCATGCCCCCCCACAAAACATGTCTCGATGTGTGTGTGTGTGTGTGTGTGTTGAAACAGAGTCTCTTTGCCCTTTCCTAGGTTCCTTACATAACACTGCCCCCTCACTGTAATGACTTGTAGCTTTGAGGCTGGGTGAAGTGTAAGCATCTCTCTGCAGCTCTAAGCAGCCGTGGTCTCACCGGCCAACAAGTGAGACAGGCAGGAGACAAGGGAGGGACAGAGACAGAGTGGGAGGGACAGAGACAGAGTGGGAGGGACAGAGACAGAGTGGGAGGGACAGAGACAGAGTGGGAGGGACAGAGACAGAGTGGAGGACAAAGTAAACTGGGGGCCAGCAGAGAGAGAGAGAGTGGTGTGGAAATAAAGGCGGTGTGTGCGTGCATATGTGTGTGTGTGTGTGTGTGTGTGTGTGTGTGTGTGTGTGTGTGTGTGTGTGAGAGAGAGAGAGAGAGAGAGAGAGAGCAAAGTGTATGAGCATGTACACGAAAAGTGAGAAAAGTGTGTAAAGGTGTGTGTGTGTGTGTGTGTGTGTGTGTGTGTGTGTGTGTGTGTGTGTGTGTGCTTGTAAGTATGTGTGGGGAACAGAAAGTGCATGAACATGGACATGTCTTCAAGCATTTTCTCTCTCTCTCTCTCTCTCTCTCTCTCTCTCTCTCTCTCTCATCTCTCTCTCTCTCTCTCTCTCTCTCCTCTCACACACACACACACACACACACACACACACACACACACACATACACAGGGTGTAACTGCTCTCATCAGCACCTCTGAAGCCTGCTGGTCAATACTAACACTAGCGTGGCTGAGCAGAGAGCGAGAGGAGTGCGGTGAAGGAGGGGAGGGGCAGAGTGCCACCACTCACACACCTCCTCCCCCCACACAACCTCCTCCCCCCACAGCCTGGCTGTCCGCCTGCACCTCCCCACCCGTGGTGATCAACACTGCGCACCTCTGCAGAACTGCCCCATGCGCTCCAGTGGCAATGTCCGAATATCTACACCAATATGAAAATATATAGGGCATCTCTCTCCATCACCAATTATGATATTATGCCCGAATCATAATCAGAGGAGGAGGGGCCTGGTGTATCAGCAGGGCAGAGGAGGAGGGGGCCTGGTGTATCAGCAGGGCAGAGGAGGAGGGGCCTGGTGTAATCAGCAGGGTAAAACAACAACCACAGCACCTATCAGAGTCGGGCATAGAGTCTGCCTCCCCTGCTGCACATTCAAATTCAGTAAGCTGCCTCCCCCGCACAGAAAAGGGCCTGGTTGTGGTAAAACCTCCCTCTTTTACAGGAGAACATGAGGAGAGAGAGTGGGGAGGGATCGGAGAGCGAGGGCTTTAGAGCTGCAAATCGCTGAAGACAGAGTGACAGCCTCACTTTGCCGCTACACCGCTACTAGGCTGGGGCCGTACGACACTCCCGGGGCCTCGTAATGGAGATGCATCACTTCTTTGGGTGAGGGCAATGCTGCGTCGAGTGGGGGGGGGGGGGGCAGTCGCACCGGGCAGCGAGCCTTGATTAAACGCAGAGGGCTGCTCCATATCTCAGCTCTCATATCTCCCAGTCCACGCTCGCTAAGGCCGCCACCATGTACACGCTATCGGTCCCCCACTGTCCTCTAGCAGTATAGCCCAGATTGTGCACACCACCCTACACAGCAACACCACCCCCCCCCCCCCCCCCCCCCCCCCCCCCCCCCCTTTCTCTCCAAGGGGAAGTGGCGACTGCATTCCCCACTTTGTCATTGTGGAAACAAATCCGATTGGCTAAGGCGGTTCAAGCTGTGGAATATCCAGAGGCTTTGCATTATGGCGCTTAAACGGGATGGGAGCCCTGACAGAGCAGGCGCCCAGGGTTGGGGAAGCCTGAAAACGGGGGGGGGGGGGGGGGCACGGCCCGCCGTAATCCCTCAACTATCAATTAGGATTCCCAAACGGAGTGTTCACAGCAGGCCGCGCTGCACTCTTCTGTTTCTGATACGTCTCCCTCACCCTCCACATCATTAAGCAATGTACCAGGGTCACTGATTCATTACCAAACTACACTGCACACAACGGCGTGCGGTGCGTGCGTGTGCGCGTCTCTCTGTTCGTGTTTTAAACACAGGCAGTCAAGAGGCGTTAGTGCGACACTCAAGTCAAAATCAAAATGAGGTAAGCATTTGGAGGACTGAATTATGTTTAAAGTGAGCGCATCTCACCGCCACTCAACCAGCTGGGAAAAAAACAGAGCCATCAGCGTATTCAATGGAAAACAACAGGCCATTAGGGTCATCACCACGAGCGGCAACACCACCCGGCAGCACCCAGCCTATCTCAGCTGTGGGGAAGGTGGAAAAAGCACCAACGCTAGACCGTCTTGAACAGCAATTTGCAATAAGGGGCAAGTGCAACCTGTCATGGGCTGCAAACATGCTCGTGCCAATGACAAAGTTGCATATTTTGGCACAGGAGAGTCAGTGTGTATACACAACTAATGGCCCATTCACGATATATTCGACCATCGTCAAACAGAAGGTTCCACCACATCTCACAGGAAATTGGAGTTTGAGGAGAGGTCATCATTTTTGGTACCAAGATCTCTGCATTATTGTGTGTGTGTGTGTGTGTGTGTGTGTGTGTGTGTGTGTGTGTGTGTGTGTCGATGTTAGAGTTTGAGCGAAAGAAGCAGGAAACCAGGAAACAGAGAGAAGGGCAGAGAGAGAGAGAGAGGGGGGGGGGGGGATCAGAGAGGAGGCGAGAGGGAGCTGGAGTCCTGCGTGATGTTTTCCGACGTGCAGCGTTGAGAGGAGAGGCCAAGCTGATGAAGGGGAGGTGAGAAACGATGTAAAGGTCAGCCAGTAATGTCTCTCCGCCCCTGAACTCCCTCCATCCCATCTGAGCCGCCACCAACCAAGAGGTGAGCGTGGGGTTGTTGGGTAGGGCGGGGAGGAGGTGAGGGGAGGTGGTGGGGGGGAGGAGCCAACGGGGGGGGTTAGAGCCACTGCTCTTAATGCCTGTCATTTCAGTCGTGTCTAACAGCGATTTCTCTTCTCGCCCGGCCCATTTGGAGCGCGTTAAAGCATGATGGGGAAGAGGGGAACACCTCTGGACATCGCCGATGCATTATTCACCGACACTCAAGCAGTCACGGAAAAGCGTGAAGTGCAACAGAAATGTCCCGCTGAAGGCAGCAAGCGTGGATATTCTGCTGACCCTCCAGCGGCGGTGTCCAAAGGCCCGCCGCCCCTTCACTCGCGGAGAACGCCTTACGCTTATGTGGTGCTGGGAGCCTGCACAATCACACACTGGGATTACTCCGTCCGTCATGCCCTTACTGGAAGAGCTCAACTGTGTTTTTTTGTATTTTCTTTAGTGACAAGCTTGAGCACAAACAAACTAATGCACAGACACACACTGGCAACATGAATATAATAACTGCGAAGGCATTACCAAGTAAATAACCGCTGAAATATAGGGGTGGAATGTTCCATGCGGTCAGCTCCAGAGGACAGTAATGCTATTTGAGTTGCTCCAGAAAGGGGCATTCGGTGGAACCTCCTTTTGGGGAGTAATCTACATAAATTCCACCATCTCCTGGGAGAGTGACGCCACATGACAAATTACAGCCCCAGGCCAAATGTGATTGTGCAACCTTCCTCATGCCACTGTGTGCATGTGTGTGTGGTGTGTGTGTGTGTGTGTGTGGTGTGTGTGTGTGTGTTAAATGCCTTCTGACCGCAATTTACAACTCTAGTGAGCACCTTCCCCTCCCTTGTGTGAGTTACCATCAAAGGTGTCGGGCAGAAAATATCACGGCTGCAGGCTGAGACTCGGTGCTAGCAAAAGACTGGGCAAAATCATCTGAGAATTACACAAAGATGTGCTCTCCCTCAGTGTTACACCGACACCTACACACACTCGCACACACATACAAGGATCGAGAACGCATGATTAACAGTGCATGACTTCACATCGCACATTTCCAAGTAAAAAGAGAAAAAAAACGGTTGTTACAACCATGCAATAAAGAGTAAGCATGTATTCATAAGGGTGTTACAAGTACGTTTACATTGCTTGTGAGGATAGGCATTTACATTGTTTGTGAACAAGTTCATATTTTCAGTGGGTTACTGATACAGAGAGAGAAGAAAGCTGCATTTAACCACATCAGCACCATGGACAGTTCCCTGAGCTCTGTAATCCCATGTATCAGACTCTTAGTGCCTCTACTTATATTCCTACGCTTATATTTATATTTGAAAGACACACCAATGATCTGACATTAGAGACCTCATGGATGAGGACATCATTTTTTGTTATGTACTTTCAGTCCACCACAAAAAAGTCCTTGCACCATTTATTTCAAATCCTACCCAGAAACAAAGGCACTCAGACACACTATTCAGATCCTATCCAGAACACCATGTACAATAGACTGTTCACACACTGACCAGAAATCTAAGCCCACCAATGCTGCACACTGTTCAGATCCAGAAAGCCAATCATAGTTGTCACTTCAGGCCCAGTAGAGCTCCGCCCCCACTTGTTCCGCTCAACACTGTGGCAGTCAGCAAATGTGACTTAATAGGTGGAAATTATGAATACACATGCGGGGAAGTGTTCCTGTCCGCCCGCATCGTCTCACCCATTCCTCACCGGAGTCCTCCGCTCACCGAGTACGCCCTGCCAGATAAATGATGGTGAGACCTGAAGGGCACTCAGGTGGAACATCTCACACTTCAGAAGACATGGTTCCCTCTATCTTCTAAAGATATGGTTCTCCCTTTCGCAAAGCTCCATCACCACCCCACTGCTCCCCTCCAACCCGTCTTCTCCCCGGCACACCTACGAGCCCAGCTTTGATTCGCTGATGAACAGAGAAGGGAGGAGTCAGCTGCTCATTTAGAGAGAACTAAACTGAATTTACTGATTGCGACGGCTTGATTACACTGAAACAAAATGTACGTGGTGGTGGGTGGGGGCAGTGTAAAGGGTGGGAAGGGTTAAAAAAGGTGGAGGGGTGGGGGTGAAGGGTGGGGGAGGATTAAAGGGAGGGGGAGGGGTGTTTGGAGGCGTGTTATACTGGTGAAATCCCCCTGGAGCAATTCTCAGTGACATTAATACCAGAACCACTGAGGCAAACAAGGTCAAATCTGTTCAAATATGCAGGTGCAGGTCTGTCCTCGTATTATTTCATGCTTATATGATGTCACTGAATGTAGTGTTTTAGGAGAAGTGGTACAGTCTGATGATCAACAGACAATTCTGAGCAAAAGAATGCAACGGCCACTTTTTTTTTTCCTTTTTTAGACATTGCCAGCTCTATTTCTGAAACTGGTCTCTTGCATCTAAGTGTTGGGGTGGGATGTTGGTACAAAACAAAAAAAACAGTGTCAAGAGATAATGGGCAAGTGGGGGTGGGGAAGGACAATGGGGTAGGTTAAAGCTGCCTCTACCTCAGTCCCTACCCCAACCTCAGTCCCTGCCTCTACCTCAGTCCCTACCCCAACTTCAGTCCCTGCCTCTACCTCAGTCCCTACCCCAACCTCAGTCCCTGCCTCTACCTCAGTCCCTACTCCAACCTCAGTCCCTACTCCAACCTCAGTCCCTACTCCAACCTCAGTCCCTGCCTCTACCTCAGTCCCTGCCTCTACCTCAGTCCCGCTGCCTCTACCTCAGTCCCAGTGGCAGCTGCTAGTCTTTCAATTGGTCTTTCTCTTCAATTTATTTTTATACATAAATTCTGCCCTCCGTTCAATGGTCAGTGACCCTATCATACAAAGTAGGCATCCTTTCCAGGGACCTGACCAGTGTCCTGTCAATGGCCAGCAGAGGTATGCTCCTGAGGCAGCCTTGGCGCATTGTGTTGCGGGTGTAAGACTTAAGCCTTTTTAAACAGGAGAAGCTTTTAGAGCCCAGTCAAGGTTTGACAGATCCCCAAAACCCAGTTTTGAACAGACATGACATGATCCCTGAGATGGTTTCATCAAGAGGCATGGCCAACAGTACATTTTCTTTGTCACAACACCTCTAATCAGCCAGCTAACTTTGTCATACCAGGAGAGCTGAAAAGACCTGTTACCTTTCCCTACTCTTTGCACCAAATCAATCTTAGGTGTTGATCTGTCCTGCAGTCCTACCCTGCACTGTTTAAAGTTTCTCCTTGTAAGGAAGACAATCAAATGGCTTTGCCAATATCAGATTGACAATATTATCATTACTGCATCATGTGCACCTTGCTAGTTCAGTCCAATCTAGCCAACAGTATGAATGATTGATTGAACAAACTAACGAAACAATATTACGCTCGAACAAGGAAATGTTGAAATTATGTTATACTGAAACAAGGAGATACTATGAGTGTGTTTTATTTACAAAATGACCAATGGAAATAGTCAAGCAATTTTGTCAAACAAATACTGTACCAAGAAATGTATTGAGGTTTGTTTTATGACTTCACTTGCAAAATCCATGATGGGACTGAGCTCCCAATGATTAGGTGAAGGTGGATATCTCAAAATAGCCATCAATCAAAACAGGATTCAACCTTTCGACTGATCAAATGCGTGTTTCTACGCCGGTTTTAAAAGTATTAGCGGCTCGCTAGGCTTGTAAACTAACCGCGCACCACGAAAATGTAGCAGTGTGTCGCCCCGTTTGTGCAGGTGAGCCCGCGGACCGGCTGGGGAGCCGCATGAAACCAGGCAAAGAGCCGCATGCGGCTCGCGAGCCGCGGGTTGGCCACCCCTGATCTATGGGCAAATGCATTGATCATAGACTGTATAAGAAAACAATTTCTTGAAATCTATGGCATTGATGCAACGGGAATTGCAATGGAATGTACATATTTGACATTTTAGGGGAAACTGAGCTTCCCTTGTAGTCTTAGAGAAATTGCAGGTGCTCAGTCCTTGCCTCTACCCCAGTCCCTGCCTCTACCCCAGTCCCTGCCCCTCCCTCAGTCTCTGCTCCTACCCCAGTCCCTGCCCCTACCTCAGTCCCTGCCCCTACCTCAGTCCCTGCCTCTCCCCCAGTCCCTGCCCCTATCTCAGTCTCTGCCCCTACCTCAGTCTCTGCCCCTACCTCAGTCTCTGCCTCTCCCCCAGTCCCTGCCCCTACCTCAGTCTCTGCCTCTCCCCCAGTCCCTGCCCCTACCTCAGTCTCTGCCCCTACCTCAGTCCCTGCCCCTACCTCAGTCTCTGCCCCTACCTCAGTCTCTGCCTCTCCCCCAGTCCCTGCCCCTACCTCAGTCTCTGCCTCTCCCCCAATCCCTGCCCCTACCTCAGTCCCTGCCCCTACCTCAGTCTCTGCCTCTCCCCCAGTCCCTGCCCCTCCCCCAGTCCCTGCCCCTACCCCAGTCTCTGCCCCTACCTCAGTCCCTGCCCCTACCTCAGTCCCTGCCTCTCCCCCAGTCCCTGCCCCTATCTCAGTCTCTGTCCCTACCTCAGTCTCTGCCCCTACCTCAGTCTCTGCCTCTCCCCCAGTCCCTGCCCCTACCTCAGTCTCTGCCTCTCCCCCAGTCCCTGCCCCTACCTCAGTCTCTGCCCCTACCTCAGTCCCTGCCCCTACCTCAGTCTCTGCCCCTACCTCAGTCTCTGCCCCTACCTCAGTCCCTGCCCCTACCTCAGTCTCTGCCTCTCCCCCAATCCCTGCCCCTACCTCAGTCCCTGCCCCTACCTCAGTCTCTGCCTCTCCCCCAGTCCCTGCCCCTCCCCCAGTCCCTGCCCCTACCCCAGTCCCTGCCCCTACCTCAGTCTCTGCCTCTCCCCCAGTCTCTGCCCCACCTCAATCTCTGCCTCTCCCCCAGTCTCTGCCCCTACCTCAGTCTCTGCCCCTACCTCAGTCCCTGCCCCTACCCCAGTCCCTGCCCCTACCTCAGTCCCTGCCCCTACCTCAGTCCCTGCCCCTACCTCAGTCTCTGCCTCTCCCCCAGTCCCTGCCCCTATCTCAGTCTCTGCCCCTACCTCAGTCTCTGCCTCTCCCCCAGTCCCTGCCCCTACCTCAGTCCCTGCCTCTCCCCCAGTCCCTGCCCCTACCTCAGTCCCTGCCCCTACCTCAGTCTCTGCCTCTCCCCCAGTCCCTGCCCCTACCTCAGTCCCTGCCCCTACCTCAGTCCCTGCCCCTACCTCAGTCTCTGCCTCTCCCCCAGTCCCTGCCCCTACCTCAGTCTCTGCCCCTACCTCAGTCTCTGCCCCTACCTCAGTCCCTGCCCCTACCTCAGTCCCTGCCCCTACCTCAGTCTCTGCCTCTCCCCCAGTCTCTGCCCCTACCTCAGTCTCTGCCTCTCCCCCAGTCCCTGCCCCTACCTCAGTCCCTGCCCCTCCCCCAGTCCCTGCCCCTACCCCAGTCCCTGCCCCTACCTCAGTCCCTGCCCCTACCTCAGTCTCTGCCTCTCCCCCAGTCCCTGCCCCTACCTCAGTCTCTGCCCCTACCTCAGTCTCTGCCTCTCCCCCAGTCCCTGCCCCTACCTCAGTCTCTGCCCCTACCTCAGTCTCTGCCCCTAAGAGCCCCAGTGCTGCAGTCTCTCTCCCCCCCCTATAGAGACAGATAATGAAGGTAGAAGAAGCCCTTCAGTCACCCACCCTGTCAACATCACAGCAATAATCAGCCAGCACGTCTGTACATGCACACACACACACACACACACACACACACATACACACTCTCTCACACACACACACACACACACACACACACACACACGCACACACACGCACACACACGCACACACACGCACACTCACACACACACGCACTCTCACACACACACGCACACACAAATTATTCATCCAGCGTTTTTCAGTCTGCTGCTGACACCAGTGTTCTCCTGTTCCTCTGCCATTGATTACTCTAGTTATTTACCCATTTGCCTCTGGTCTTGTAAATGGTGCGTCCATTACAGAGTGCGTGCTTTTCCTATAGTGAACTGGCTGCAGAGGTGAGAAATATCTCCTCAACCTGCTCTCATTTCCCATAAAATGACAGCAAAGTTCCTGAAGCAGTGGGACATTCCAGAAATATTTCAGACTTTGCATGAAGCATGGAGCGCAGCCAGGAAACTGCACAATGAACTCTGAGGGGGGGCGGGGGCATCTGATCCAGGCTGAAGCTAAGCCGATCCTACACAGAGCCCACAGTCGATTCCTGATGGAGGGAGTCCTGGCCAGCTGGGAGGAGCTATGAGGCTGCCAACAAGAAGCAGAGGGGCTGCTCTGGGCAGGCATGGCTCCTCAGAAGACCTCTCCTTCCCACGCTCAGCGCACCCGCCAGGGCTCCCAGGAAGATGCATTAGTGCACACTGGTGCACTCACGCGCGCACACCGCAGCTCACGAAACACTACAGGACAGCCAGACATAGCTGCACAGGGCTCGGAGCTACGAGAGACATACTGCACTACACACTGACTTTGTTCACTATAGCTTATACTATAGAAGGACATCATGTTAATAAAAGCACACACACACACACACACACGCACACACACGCACACACACGCACACACACACACACACACACAGGATTGGGTCCCACTACACATCATGGACCAGGCTCACAATGCTACAACACTACAGCATTACACCAGACCTGTGTTGTTAGAAGTACATAAAAGACCTTTTTAGGCCTGCAGAAGTGTCTAAGAGAATCCCTTAGCATTACAGTGCATACAGAGTCCTGCGTCCCTAGTATAAGCAAAAAAGACTTTGATTTGTAGGGAAAGAACATAAGAACTAAAACCATTTCAAATAAATTGCCAAGTACTGCATACATAAGTGGGTATGTGTTCTCCAAACAACGTTGAGCATTTTCATAGAAATCCAAATGATACATACACAGCAGTGAGTTATATGCACACAACCCCCCCCCCCCCCCCCCCCACCACCACACACACACACACACACACACACACACACAAATATGACAGCCCAAAGGTAAGCACCATACTGAGAGCAAAGGTGAGTGGGATGGCTGGGGGGGGGGGGGGGGGGGGGGGGGGGGCTCTACTGGGACTGGAGGAGACGAGTCGGCTCTCCAAGTTAAAGATGAAGAACCTTTCAGCACGGCTTTCGTCAAGGGGAAGAGGAGGAGACAAAGACAGTCAAAGAGGGGAGGGGTGAGGGTTAAACTCCCATCGCTCTACTTATTGGAGCTAAAATATGGAAAACAGGAAAGAAGGTGGAGGGTAGGATGGAGATGGGGGAGGGAGGCCTTAATCCACCCTTATCCACACCCCTCACGTGGCCCACAGACAAAAGCCGGCCCACCGTGACAGCTGTGCCAAAAATTTGGTTCGGAGGGTGGGCCAGGTGCGATTCCTGAGCACATTCTAATCTCCAAACGAAGACGCCTGCCAACGGCCCGGAGATAATTCCAAATGTCATCTTTACTTTCATAAGCATTTCCTCCTACAGTAAGCAACAGATAACGCATCATCAAAAAAAGTTTGAAGTAAAGAGGGAAAAGATGTGAAGATTATTACCGCCGTAGATCTGTCCCCAGCGGCGCGTTCTAATAATGTCTCAATATATAATATACGGAAGCCTGATGGGTAGGCAAAAAAAAAAAACACAATAAAAAAAAAACGAATATATTTATACTGCTTTTCAAATCAATACAAACACAGCAAGAAATCCAGAACGTAAAACATTGGCTAATGTTGCACGCTGAAGTCTGCATGCTCAGGAATTACTCGTTTACATAAGCTCAAGCTTGAGACAAATGTCCTCGCAAACGCCTGCATCAGACGCTCTCACCAGCCATTTAGTTTGTTGGAACTTCTAATAGGAAGCGCCACGTCTGTGGCAAATGGAACTAATCGTGCCTGAAGAACGACTTTAATTCCCAGCCTTTTAGCTGCACGTTTTAGCTGCACGTTTTAGCTGCACGTTTTAGCTGCGGCTAAAAGCCTTGAAGATCCTGACAAATGTGGAGGTGTTGGAAGACAAAAGCTATAAGATTTCCAGGCATCGCTTCCTAGTATCCATGTCTCCCACTCTTGACTCCAGCACACGCAGGAACTGGATTTCCATTTAATCGCTACGGGACGCCGAGATTAAAACAATAATGAAGCAGCACCACAGGTCAGAAATCAAAAGCGGCCTCCAGCGAATGATATGAGCCTTATCGCACCAAGCCACGGGGCTCCTATGATGAAATAAAATGCCGGACTTCATCTCCCATTTATCATTTATTTATGGCTGCAGTCTGCGTGTGGTGATGCTCCACTGGAAGACATTTATTTGAGTTTTAAATTGAACTGCCAGATCACTGCAGAGGAAAACCCTTTACATGATTGAAACTTAAACTGCTGTATCCAGAATGGGTCCATTAAGATTACATTACTTCCCTGATAAAGTAATGGGGGAAAAAAAGACATTCCTCAGTTTACCTTTTTATTTTCATTGGTCCTATTTTCTGGTTGTTTTTAGCTTCTGTTGTAGGACATGTCTTGTTGGGTTAAGGGTCAAGACCAGGGAGTCCAATTCACATCAAGAGTCGATTCATTTCAATCTACATCACAGAGTTCCTGGGCAGCCTCACTTCCGGGGATCAAGCGGGTTAAGGATCAAGTGATTCTTGGCATCATCTCATCTCCGGTCTCATGGCCACGCAGCCTAAGAGCAAAGCTCTGCTGGGAGTTGCTCTGGCCAAGAGCATCAAGAGCACAGTAGTGTAAAGACAGGATCACCGAGCCCTTTGGCGCACTCAGAGCTGATATGACGTCTCCCACACAATGACCACCAACAGGCGATAGAGCTCTGCTCCACAGCTGGACTCTTGCACAGATCTGGCAGCAGTTCACACACTATGCACCTGGCCCCTGTGTAGCTTGCACCCGCAGGGACAAAATAACATTTTTTTTGTCACATTCTCTAATAATACCATATTACACGTAATAGATCACAGCCTTTAACCCGGTCACTGCACAATGGTTTATCTGTCCACCATATTGAACCCGTCTTCCGTCGGGTTCTAGTGGTCCTCCAGCCGGATTGCAGACAAACTTTATTTGGGATGCTCTGCATGTTTCAGCATGCAGGACACGTGCAGGACACGTGCGGGGAGAGAGAAGGCATGCGCTGTGAGGAAGGGAAGAAGGATGGTATTTATTTACATACCGACGTCAAGACATTCTTACCAAATTAAGATATCTTTACAATGTGAAACTATCCAAACAAAGTTAAGCTATCTTTACTTGATTACAACTTTAAAAACTAACGCCTTAAAGAAGAGCTAACAAAGTATTTAGGCAAACTTAGAAGATGAGGGCTCAAAGAGACTGAAGAACAGCCATGAGTGTGAGCATATATAGAATGCAGAGAGTAATAGAGCAGCAAACTGTAGGGCAAATTTTTTCCACCCACTCATATATGCTGACATGCAGGTTTCTGGTTCCAATGACCGATTTCAATGAGGAACCCACAGAGTGATGAAGTAAAAATTCCATCATGGCCGAACATCCAGTTTTGTTCAGCGAGAGTGCTAGCACTAGAACACTAGAGTCAGAGCCCTCTGGTCAATTTACATGATCTGGCAACTCTGACCATTCCCTAGTTTAGATACCGTGTTGAGATACTGTGATGTAGCTGAAAGGAGATCAGGAGAGGCACTTTAGTGTAGCTCCACAATAAAAAAGACTTTGTAATATAGAGTCAGAGGTTCAGCTTGCCTTCAACCACTGCTGAATGTTTCTGAAATGTCTGCAGGAGCTAAGAATAAGTCAGAGGAGAACTATTGTTAATGTCAAAACACACACACACACACACACACACACACACACACAGAAAAGACTAGCATGTTTATTTTAATACATTGTAAGGATGTGGGGTCATACACGTCATAAACGTATCATTTATACAGGGCTCCTGACTGCAACTAAAATGGTCGCAATCGTGACCATAAATATTAATGTAATAATTATTGCAGTAATAATTGTTCAACTCGCCAGTGGCAACAGGTGATGCGTGAAGATTTTTTGTAATTGTAAAAAATATCCAACGTTTTCTTTTGAGTTTGTATTTGAAAAGTTGAACGATAGGCCACTTTAACTCCCACTCTCATGGACGTCTCTGCCCATCAACAAATGCATGCATGCTCGTGGGAATTCGATCAACAACGTGACTTGCAAAATCAGTATAGCCGAGCAGAAACTTTAGCACTAAGCGTTAGCTTGTTAATAATGGGGAAGCGAAAAATATTTTTTCACACAATCTACATCTCTGTCCAATCACAGCCACTCACAATGAACTCGTTTGTATATTATTATGGCACCTAGAACAAGTTATTAGTAATATAAAGTAATATAAACCTTATTTTTTCCTTTTAGTAGCCACTGTTTCCTTGAATATTTTTTTTTATCTGGATCCCTGGTATATGTACCAACACTATATCTAACTATAACTATAAATTAATTAACTGGGTAATAATTATTCCCAAAGTTTTTGTTTCTTTGTTTTGTTTCTGTTTTTTGTCCTGAACATGTACTAAAACAAATGGACACACTCACACACCCACACACACACACACATCCACAAACTTTCCACTGCCTTCCCCCACACCCCTAACACACATACGCAAACACAAACACACTTCAAAGTAAATCACATTTGTCAGTGATGTCAGGGTAAAGACCAAAGGGCCTGGAGGGGACGCTTTGTTTGGAGATCTGTGAGCACTCGGCACAAGAGGGGACAGTTTGTTTTGGAGATCTGTAAGCATGCTGCACTGGAGGAAATCAATCTGGGCTATGAAGAGCAGAGGGTCTCCGCCCCCTTCACTGTGTGGCTGACACACCAGCCCACCCAGAGCAACCTAAACAAACCCCCACCCACCCTCCGCGCCACCCCTCACCCCACCTCCAGCAGTTTGGACAACCGCTGCTCCTGAGGTCTTGATCTCCTAAGGTCTCTATCTCAGAGCCAAGACCGAGACCTACAGATTCAAAGCTAGGCTCCCACTTCTGGGATGAGATACACTCCTCTGTGCGAATTACAACGAGGCCTTCTGCTTTCTCTTGTTGGGGAGACGACTGTGGATAAATATAATTCACAGGTCTGCTTCAGTGAGGGAGACGAAGGGAGAGTGAACATGACTCCTGAACCAGAGGATCGCATCACTGGTTTAAGGAGCAACCAAGAGGGCCACATTACCCACGCGTCTTTTTCGTTCCACCACGTTTATATGAGACGTCGCGTTTACATTCGAGAGCTAAAGCATCTCTCAAAATTTCTCTTAATGCATTAGGCATAACCACTTTCATCTTACATAATGAAATTTTAATATTCTCATTTTATTTCTAAGAGTACATAGATGAGTATCGAGGTTTTCTTTTTTATATATATATATAAAACTGCCAAAAATTGTTTCATGGCTCCCAGCAGTTGGTGGAAAAAGCGAGGAGGGAATCAAGGAGAAATAATTAAGTAAATCTCAGCATAGTTATCGGGAGGAAAGGACAGATAGGCATCAGCAGAAAAGTAATTTCACCGTTTCTGATTGTGCACCAAGTCAGGCGGGGGCGGGAGGGGGGGGGGGGGGTGTGTGTGGTGGCTGGGCGTTAAATACTTCCTCTCCTCCAGTCAGCAAGTTCCTGTGTGTGCTCGGGCCTGTAGTTGACCTTGTGTGTAGAAACGGATGTGTGTGTGTGTGTGTGTGCAGGGATCTTGAGACATGCTGATGTGGGTGTGTGATCTCGCGAGCGCTTCATCAAACTTTCAGCACCCTCTCAGGCGGCTAAATGGTGTTTGATGGCCACTTCGTCTTTAAACGCTGAAGGCAGGTCGTTCGTTAAAGCTAGGAGCCCTGAATTTGCCCGGGGGCTCGTTCTGCTTGCAAACTAAAATGTTAACGCAGTGGTCAGTGTGTGTGAAATTGTTTTTTTTTTCCCTCCCATCCACGTGGTTTATAAAAAGGGGAACATAATCCTACTGGGAATTGTACGAGCAAACGGATGTACAAGGTTTGCAGGACTGGCCCGACATTTCACTGGGGTCTCTTTATGACTTTGGCATTTCCAGGGTAGTGTGGAACAGAGTAGCCTCATGTTCTAGATCCAGAGGGACGAGGCGAGATGACTTTAGACAAGCCTGATCGTTTCACCTGTAACGGCTCCGTCTCCTGCGATGGTTTGGACTGGCCTGTCCTGCACGCGTCCTGAAGAGCGGTCGCAGGAGCCGAACTCTACATCCGTTTTGTGATACACGGTCGGGTCCAAGTCCAACACATTCTCAAAAGATATCAACAATACGTTCATACGGAGCTTCAGTAGTATCGAGCAAGGGCGTCCAGCGTGCCTTAGTGTGTAATATTGTGCCGTGTAACACCAGACTGATCACGCGTGGACAGAAAACAGCAGTTCTATTATACATCTCCGAGCAATGCTATGCGCTTCAGAAGGGACACGCAGGACAGAACGCAAGACAGTCTTCCATTGTCGTCTTCCAGCCATGAAGAACACAAAAGAAGCGAGAGCGGGCGAGGCAGGGTAGCACCATGACGTCAACGCTTTAAGATGTGCAAATTCCACACAGCCACGAAGACAATGACAATGACTAGATAACAAAGCAGCCGTTAGTTGGCTGAAACGCCTCTTCCATTTATAACACATGCCAGGCAAACTCGGTAACAGTAACACAGATATGGATACCAAGCGCGCAGGAAGCCTCAACAGCATAAGCCACAGGAGTCATAACTTATGCTCTTAACATCACACCTACAAAGTCCGCATTCCCAGTCTTCCCAAAGAGCCCTCCCAGTCTTCCCCGACAGTATTCCCATCTCCCGACACCAGACACAAGACTGCTTCAAGACCATAAGCTGCGCGATGAGATCTTTCCCGCAAGCCCTGAGGCTACCGATAGAGGTTCCTGGCAGACACGGGTCTGTCGGCGCACGAATGCAGACGTCTCGAAGCCGCTTCCGACTCCCCCCAGCGCAGCCAGGGCCAAAGCTACGCTCGTTTGCGCACTGTCTCCAAGTCAACAGGGCGCCGGCGACAGCGTTCCTCGGAGCCCAGCGAAGGTTCTCTCGCGCCGTCCCCCGACACACACACACACACACACACACACACACCCCACCAGCGGACAGGGCTAAATGACGTAGTGACTGATCCGTTGTTCACGCTTTTCACTCCCGTGAAGTGAAATCAATGCGTCCTGACAATGTCCCCTCTTCATCGTGGGCAGAGACATACATTTGCCACCAAGCGGCTTCATTCTTCACGGGTTCTGACAGAAGCGGCGGGAAACGCTCTCATTCCTCGACGAGCGCTCGCTCCGGCCCGCTCTTTGCTCTCGCGGACTCCGGGCCTCGAGCTGTGTCATTAGCCCCCCCCCCTTTGATCCATACGCTGGCTAGACGGGAACAGAACCAAAGAGGAGCGAGCTCTTCTGCGGAGGTAATCATCAGACGAGCAGAGCCAGGTGTGGAGAATCGCGTGCGGTGGTTGGCTTTCTTCTCCCCCTCCGCCCTGACGCGAGCTCACCCAACCGTTCACCCGCCGTGCCGGTCGTGTTATGACAAGACCTCACCTTGTCCCGGCACGAACGCCAGGCTTCCGTGCTGCGCGGCGGAGACGCTAACTCGGGAAGACAGGATGGCATCCCGCTGTGGTTCCTCGGGTGATCGAGCAGACAGTGCAGCTGGGAGCCTCGGAGATGGGGATGGGGGCTCCAGGGACCGGGGCCCAAATGGCTGCGTGGCCTGCCAGTCCACAACGGAGACGTGGTGGCCAAAAGGTCACCACCAAACCGTCACACCATCACACCACCAAACTACAAGACCATCACACTGTTTGAAATTCCCTTTCAAAGATGTGGTCTATTTTTATTATCATCTAACTATGACAAGCATTGGGAAGATAGGGCAGTCATGGCCTGGTGGTTAGGGAACTGGTCTTGTGACCGGAGGGTCGTGGGTTCGATTCCCAGACCTGAGGCCATGACTGAGGTGCCCCTGAGCAAATTGCTCACTTGTATAAAAAAATGAGATAAAAATGTAAGTCGTTCTGGATAAGGGCGTCTGCCAAATGCCGTAAATGTAAGATGGCAACAGAATCACTCATATGCTGATCACACTGAAACTATTGCAGTCTATTATTTATTATCATCATGAGAGTAGAGTAGAGTAGAATTTTATTCCACCATATTCTATTTTACCATTATTATTATGATACACACAAAAAAAACACCTTTTTAAGAAAAGGTAAAAGACATTAAGTAAAAATATTACTTTACAAACATTGCGGCATTTCACATCCATGCTAAAATGTCAAAGGAGAGCCCTGCAAAAATAAATGTCAACCCAGCCGTAGCAGCACAATCTTCTGAAAGCGTTATTTGACGTCAAGCTACAGCAGGTGAGAAGACTTCCCAATCACCATAAGCAGAAGCTTCATCAGTGACCAAATTGTGTTGATTGTTGCATATCCTTGCATAAAATTTGGCCCATTTTTCCATAAACCTCCTTACACTGCATTTTCGCGGGGCTTGCGGGAGGCGCGTGGCGGAGGCACAAAGAGAGCTGGGGGAAGGGTGGCGGGCCCGGCACAGGCTGCCGTCAGAGAGCCGGCTAATCGGCTTGGAGCCGGCCCGGAGTTGAGCAGAACAATAGAGGAAGGGAAAGAGACAGAGAAAGAGAGAAAGAAGAGGGAGAGGGGGAGAGAGATACAGACAATAAATAAGAGAGAGACAGAAAGAATAAGAGAAAGACAGAGAGAATAAGCGAAAGAGAGACAGAGAATAAGAGAGGGGGAGAGACAGAGAATAAGAGAGAGCTGAGCTCCTTCTGTTACTCAAAAAGATCATTGTGAAAAGACAGGGGTAAAAGTTAAGGTTCCTGTGCCATTAAGCCCTCCTCTCTATCTTCAGCAACTCTGCTCCCGAGCAGACGGATGAACCGTCACCAAAACAAAAGCCTTTTAGTCCGGATCAAAGGCTGAATCTATATCACAGCATCACTAACCTCCGGTCCCTTCTGGCCCGTGCGATCTGAGCCGGGGAGCCGCAGCACCTCAGGACTGGGCTAAATTATGCTCGATAATGGACGTGGATGTGGAAGGGCCTTTATGGGGCTCTCTTCCTCCCTGGAGGAGGCAGCACAGAGAGGAGTCGAAGCTGAAAATACAGTTCTGCTATAACATGAGTCACAGGCCCGACACACACACGCCTACACTACACTCAGATGAACACACAAAAGAGTGTGCAGAAAGCGGAAGTGAGCTAGAGATAGACAGACAGAGAGAGAGAGAGAGAGAAAGAGAGTGGGATGGACAGACCAAGAGGCATAGAGAAGGAGGCTGGCGTGCGTCGAAGTCCGGGTCTTGTGAAATCTGGGACGTCATCCAAACCTGGAGGCAAATCGCAATGACGTAATCTGTAATTGTTACCCGCTCCTCATTAGCGTATGATTATGGATGAAATGTGGCCAATTATACAGTGACAGCAGTGTGATCCATGCTCTGGGTGGGGGCAGAGAAAGGGAGAGAGAGAGAGAGTGATGGAGAAAGAGAGACTATAATTAAATTCATACTCGTCAAAATCAGTTTAGTTTTGACACTTCTGTGCGTCAAGCTATTTTCAGAAGGCACATGGGCTATTCTGGCAGTTTGGCAAAGACATCTATGTGTAGTAATTCATTCAGCTATCAAAGAGGCTATCAAAGAGGCTTGAACTGCTGCTCAATTATGGAATAATAACAATCGGCCTCACTTGTTTCCCTGTGAAACGATGGATGAATAAAGCCCAATTACAGGTCCACAATTACAAAATCAGTAACCGATACTTCAACAGGATGATGAACATATAAAGTATGTGCTTATATGCATGTTTTAGATATATGACGTTCCCCAGACAATACATTGTCTATAATCAAGATCTGCACAGTGAAGGTGTGATCCGGGATGGGTCTGAGCTCTGGAAGCTGTGTGCAGCGTCTCCTCGCAGTACCTGCGATGCAGACCCATGACCTTCAGCACGTCTGGCCCTGAGCCAGTGGCCGCGGTGACCCAGGCCTGACTGGCGTGCCTGCCGCGTGGCTCTCAGCTGCGCGCGCGCGCGAGCACGAGACAAGAGACGCCCGCGCGAGCGGCTTTTACGGTCGCGGTCGCCGCCCCGGCGCAGTCAAGGAGACGATGCCACGACGCGACTTGATTTATCACTTCATTTACGTGCAAATGCGCTTTCGGCGTGCGCGCGTGCACGTGTACAGGCGCGTGCGTGTGTGTGCCACGAGGCATGCGCACACGTGCCGGCATGCGTTTTATCAAAGGCGGCGGCACCGGGCAGTGGTGGGGATGACTGGGTCCGTAGCCACACAGCCATCTGTTCATGTCAGGGCTGGCTGCTGCTACACATAACCGGAGCAGAACCGAACTCAGCTAGCAACAAGCTAGTTGCGACCCAGCAGCAATATGGCAACGAGCTAAAAGATCTTCTATTCCCTCATACTCCCATATACAAGATTCCCCCAGTATTCTGGTCGTGTATTCAGCCGTCATATTTTTGTTGTCTATCCCTAAAATACACATGACACAGACGCTCGTGTAAACTTATACATGCGCGCGCACACACACGTGTTCACTTACAGCTGTAACCATAGCAATGTGAGGCAGAAGGAAGATGCCAGAAATAATGCACTGAAATCAAGGCCCTTTTCTTCTACATATAGCTGGCAGCAGGACATAATGGCTTTCAAAAAGCACTCTATAGCTCACGCAAAAGCAGACTCGGGAGAAAGAGGCAGCCGAATAGGGGCTGAAACAGGAAGAAAAATGCAACACAGCCCCACAAGAGTACAGGGCAAAAACCCACTCATACCCTAACAACAGAGCACTTGAAAAGCATTTGCATGATAAATTTAATTCATGCATTAATTAGTAAAGAATAATGTACACCATATGCATAATAAAGTAACCATGGGCATAAACTTCATGTAGACTTGGAATAAGCCATTAGGTAAAAAGGCAATTAATCTGTGTTATTTTTCACATTGTAATTACACAGACAAGAATGGAAGGAGATAAACCAATCTACCCTCCTCGCAAATGGTTACATAAAAATATAATATTTCAAAGTTTTTCTCTCTTTTTTTTGCAGTGAGCGATGTGCGTGTGTGTTAGCGAGTGTGCAGGTCTCTGCAACAGCGCTGCTCAGTGGGGCGATGCTGTTGCCATGCTGAGACGGGCAGCGCTCAGCCAGGCCACATGTGCGCAGCAAGTGCCCCCCACGCCGTCTCCACGGATACGTGGCCGGCAACCGTTGCTGTGGTGTAATGCAGCACGGCCAGCTCTCACTCTATTAGCTGCACTCTGGAACAGGGCTCTATTAGATTAGAGGAACTCCTCTGCTCACACACACACACACACACACACACACACACACACACACACACACACACACACACACACACACGCTTACAGGCATATGTACACATATACATCCACCCACAAGCTTAAACATATGCGCTTCCCCCCCCCCCCCTCTACCCTGCAGCAGAGTGTCCAGAGTGCTACCTGCTTTTGTTGATGCCAAAGTGGAAATAATGGTGGTATTTCATCCCCCTCCGCACCCCAGTAATCTGATTATGCCACACGATTGGATGCTAGGACCGAGGCTAACGGCCGCAGAGAATCACACATGCTTTTCTCACACACACACACACACACACACACACACACACACACACACACACACACACACACACACACAGACACACACAGACACACACAAAAGTAGTCAGCGGGCCATCTGTGTGTGTTCTGTGAGGTGCGAGGACTGACTAAAGATCACAGCTCTGACGTAGCCTGAGGCAGTGTAGCGCCGCGCATACAAGCTCCGCCACACATGCAAAACGCAAAACTTCACACCTTATACCAGAACCTCACGCTCTGAGTGAAGGACTAAGTCTGGAAGAACCCCACATACTTCCGCATTGTCATCAGTTTGCGTTTGGGGCACACGTTCACTGTTCAGTCCGACAGAGTTAATATATCTCATCTGCACTGAAGTGCCCTATAAAGCTATAATGCTTCTTTAAAACCTGTATATACTCCTTCAGATTGTCTCCCTTCTATTTCATCCAGCCTAAATCATATACTGCCCAGCATTCTGGTACAGTTTATAATTCTATTTTTAAATGTTCCCCCAAACAAAGGCAGCTAATGAGTTATCTAAAGCCTAGTAATCTAAGTCACTCCATTTATATGGGTCAGATGGAAATCAGGCCCTGGTCACCTGATGTCATTAGCAATACAGGGTATATTCAGGAAAAGCCAAAGTCAATACTGCAGCAGGACCATTATCCAGAAATAGTCATTATCAAAGCCTTCCTCTACAACCCTTGCAAGTCAATTAAATCTCTCTCCAGTCCATTATAAATGTAATTGACCAAAACACAAAGTATCTGTGTTTATAGTTTTCATTAAAAAGATTAAAATATAAAAAGCAGTTTCATTGGCTTTGTCCTACTAGATACAAGTTTAGCCCATCCAACAAATCATTCATATATGGCCTAACAATTCTTACAAATTGGGAAATTGTGTTTGTGGCGCAGAAAACTACTCAAGGTTACCTGAAGGTGTTTCACATACAGCACATCGTCTGGGCTGTGTGACTCAACTAGGGTTGCAGCGGTAACCGGTTTCACGGTATACCACGGTATTAAAATGCACGGTTATCATACCGTGTGCGTTTGCTTATTACCGGTAAAAAGCAAGCCAGCGGAGAAACTGACCCGCGCATGCGCAACTCCGCTCCGGTTCAGCTACTAAGCACACAGCGGTGAAAATGACAGAAAGTGCATCAGACTTAACAAATGTTTTAAAAAAAAAAAGCTAAACTAAAATCAGCGGCGAAAATGACGTTGGCTCCACCCGTGCGCGAGGGTCTCGCGCGCTGTCTCGCGAGGTCGTGCACTATGCGCGCCGCGCCAAAGCGCAATGAACAAAGTCATGTTTGCAGGGTTCATACACCTTTATAAGGTGGAATTAAAGCACTTGTACGTAACTTTAAAGGTCCGTTTCAATATTTCCCAACACTTAAGTTAAATATTTATACATATACTCGAAATGATTAGCTTTTTCATCACATTATTTAATGGTTGTTTATTTTCAAAACGCCCAATCTTAACGTCTTCACGTTCTCTCATTTTTCGTCCTGGAATTACAAGAGGCTCGTATTTGTTAACGTAATGCAAGAGAACTGTGCGGAGTCGCGCGCTACGGTCACTAGTGAAAGTATAATTCTAGCTTTTTATGGTCCTTGCTTTCACTGGATGTGAAAGACGCCATTAATTTACATGCGTTCATTTTCAAATTCTAACGTGTCTGTTTTTCATACGTTAAAACCAGACTCGGTGTGAACGCCTTAAAATAGAAATCTCTATTGTGACGGTCATGTCAGAAATAAATCCTCTCTTTCTGCAGTATCTGGTTATATTCTAACTTGGCAGTACAACGGACGTTTACAACAGTTGTTGATCAGACACTGACCCAGGCTGAGTTTATCAGATACTAAATAATTTAAACTTAAATAATTGTACTGAAATCCATGATTTAGGTTTCTCTAATTTTGCAGTATTTATATAAACATGTTTACAGCTTTTTTTTTTTTTAATGGAGACATTTTGTATACAATAGTTCCAGGTTTCTACAATAAATATTTAATTGAACAAAAAAACTTGTAATTTCTTTAAGGGTCAGTGTATCTTTTAATAATATACAAACTAACTGTGATACCGTGATAACCGTGATACCGCGGTATTTTCTAAGACGGTTATCATACCGTGAAAATCTCATACCGTTGCAACCCTAGACTCAACACAGTCTAGCAGAGCAATGGTTCTGTGTCTGATTCACCACAGGATAAACACAAACTGCCTTTAACTCCTTCGACCTGATGAGAACTCTATGAGATGCTTCTCAATAATTAAACCATAATCCACTTTCCTTTGGTCCATGCTGTAGCCTACATTACACACAACAGCTATAAATACACATGCTTTAGGGCTTTAGTTCAGATCTGGACTAGAACTAGATCTCATCTGTAGCTCTGTTCTCATGGTTCTTGTCTAGTCTGCTTCTTCAAAATAGCTTCTCTGCATAATAACAGTCTAGGCGGACAGTCCCAACAGCTCTCTCTGTGATACACGATGGCGTTTTAAAGAGCAGACAGGGTCTGACTGATCCCTCTGGAGAATGAAAGCCTTAAAAAGTTCCTATTGTCTCAGTGGCTGAATTCTTCATTCATTACGGACATATTAGCCCTTGCTGATGGAGGGCAGAAAATTAATGAGGGAGTGCCACAGCAAAAAGGCAGAAAAGGTGAAAAATAACAGTCCTGCCTTTGTTCACAGAGGGCTTGCTACGAGTGTAAAAAGAAGATAGAAGTGGAGACCCAGTTACAGCCCATTTCTCTCCACATGTCTCTCTGGAGTCACAATAAACAGAATTCATTACATTTTCCCCCCGATATGAAAGATTAAATAACCATTAGTTTCTGAGCTTCTGAAATGACCATTCGCATCCTTTAGTTGATCTAAAAACTGAACTAAAAACCGACATTTTACTCATTAATACATAAATTATCTGCCAATGCAGTACCTCGTGTTGACACACCTTGAATAATTTTGCCAAGCAAGCACTTTTTGCTCAAGCATTTCAAAAACCTGCACTTTAAACTTCTCATAGTATTACCACATATATGACAGAAGACAGATCCTTGCCATCTTCACCATAAATCAAATCATTCTCTCACAACACATGACAAAGGAATGGCTGTCCAGTGTCCGCTGTCCCCCGTGGAACTCACTGGGGTGAAAGGTAAGACGTGAACAATACCACAAACCCTCTTTTTCCTCTTTTCAAGGTTACCGTGATGCCACGGAGCTTTCCGGAATGTAAAGATGACAATCGAGTGCCAATAAAAGGACCCGATTTTGATTCAATACCTCTCGTCATCCTGAAGCAGATATACCAGCTAGCGTAACATATTGAATCAATCTATATAAAATTATGAACTCGCTGCAAATATTGCACAACAATATGGGTCCTATCTTTAATTTGGCCTATAGGGATACCATTCAGCCCAAACCAAGGGATGGGGGCGGTTCCTCATTCACATTCTAGTAGCTCAGGTGGAGGCTAGAAGCCAATCAATAGCCCCAGCCCTTCAGCTTAGGTTGAAGAGCACTGTACCACAGCCATTCACTGCACATATGTATAAAAGTGGGTGGTTGCCATAGAAACCCCCAACTTGCCTTTGACTAAGGGCGAGAGATATAGCAGATATTCTATTGTTGGCTATTGCGATCCAGCCAATGCTGAAGTGATGTTACATTGCGTCGATATGCCGAAGGAAAGCAACGGACCTTTACGGCCCAAACGCAAATACTTTTTTTTTTCTTTTTTCCAAAGTACGAAAGTAATCCATTGGTACACTGTTCTTCCACCGTTACCTCAAAGCTATAACTGATAAAAGTTACAAAAAATAAATTGATCAAAGATTGTATGATGTAAAGAGTAATAGAGGCGTTACCTCGCTGTTGACACAGTACCTTGTGTGTGCCTGTGTCAGTAACCCCCTCCTTCACTTATTACCCCCTCTTCCATTTTCATCTACTAACTCAATGTAAAGAAGGATGATCCCTCCATGAATAGAGTCTGAACAGCCAGGCATTGGTGACCACCTGACTAATGACCAGCCATCATGGCCCAGTTCAACCCAGCCATCTGGACAGGATATACCCCCTCTGGTTCCTTTACCAATCAATCGCGCGTGCAAAATGACACGCCGCTTCATCCCATTCATACAGTACCGAGGCAACAGCGACACCCTCCAGACGAATAAATTAATAAATAAATATTACTTCTCCAGTGGCTCTTGGGACGCTCTAGGCTATTGTATTGTGGCTTGTCAGAAAACAGTGAGACGAACTTGAATGGAGGGAGACACGCTGATGAACAAAGAAAGGGCGAGTGAGTGAGTGTGTGTGTGTGTCCCTGCCTCTCGTTCTCTTTCTCTCAGCACCGTCAGTGTCCCTTAACCCTGACTGCACTCTTTTCACCCCGAGTCTGGCCCACCACCCTCAGAACCAGCACACAGACACCAGAGCGCTTTCACCGGGCTGAGTGCTTCTCCTAATTAAACCCCAAACAGGCCCATCTGTTGAGCTATTGACCACAGTCGCTGCTCCGGTTCCATCACAAATGCAGCATTCAGCTTTGAGGGAGTTCGTGATGAGTAATGCTCTAACTAAAGCTGCATGATTAATACGCTATTTTGGGGAAATATGTCACCATGGTGTCTGACACCACAATACTGGATATTCGGTAAGACTTGCCGTGGAGTTTAGAGAAAGGATTCGCACGGGACATGCCAAAAATCAATATACAACCATCCTGATGGGCTGTTTGAGTTTAACCCCAGTGATGTAACCTCAAGGGGGCTGTTTACAGAAAGGCTATCCCACAAAGCATCTGTGACAAGGTAGCAAAGGTTACAGCATGAGGACAGGGATGGAGAGATGGAGATAGAGAGAATAAGGATTCAGGACAGAGGAAGGAGTTGTGTGACTCTGCTGGCTTTCTCTGATAACCCACCCCCACTCCCCAAGAGAGCAGCCTGCCCCAGAGAGAAGCTCTGCAGTCATGGTGGTGGAGGGGGGTGTAGGAGGAGTCAACACACCACACACAACAGACTACCACGCTGACAATACAAACACCAGCAAGATGGGCAAACAGGGAGAACAGCCGCTTAACAATAAACCACAAATGGAGCGCGGCCCCGACCTGAAATCACCGCTTAACAAAATATATAAAGGCAGCAAGAAACCACAGAGAACACCCGAAGTTCTGGCCTAAATTCACTAGTCACACTGGAGATAATTACACTGTTGACTTGTCAGGTGGCTAGTCCACCTGTCCAGCCCTGAGGGTAACATCTCCGTGTATGAAGCTGACTCAAATTAACAGGCTACAGCAATCAAAAGTAGTAATCTGGAAGCTTTCCCATCCGTTTCACGCTCTAAAGCTTCAAACATAAAAATAACTTCATCCTCTACCAATGGCGATGAGATTTCATCTGCACTAATGCCGATGTCCTTGTCCATTTCAGGGCATTTATGATGCATTAAGAAAACTGCCAGGCTGCACAACATATCGAAGACGCTTTATTCTTATTTTGTATCCAGTGAAGCCAAAAGGTAAAATGTAAATTTCAGACTCCTGGATATGAGTCAATCATTCAAATGAAAACATTGCAAAATAAATTTTGAATTTATTTTAAAATCCATTCTGGGCACAATAAGCAAAAAAATCCAAATTCAGCTGAACATAGACAGTGCGACTCTTACAAATGAGTGTGGGCATGGGGGGATTCAAAGCCTGGCTGTTGCTGTCTGCCTGTGATCTCCAAGATGGAAAGCATGGGCATTGTGAGAAGAGCCTTGTGGGAAGGGGGTGCAACCATGACAACCAGTCACTGTTATCCAGCACTCTACAAATGAGAGCCAATTGAATGCTGGGACGTGTCTGGGAAAAAAAAAAGAGACTTCAACCCCCTCAGACAGAAACACACAGACAAATTGTTCAGAAAGTCATCACAGCAAGACAACCAGCCACTAACACATCAAATGGGCTTTTCAGGCTATAACACAAACTATATGTTGCCATTCGGAAAACTTAATTTTCACAAATTCCCCAACAATAGTGAAAAAAATACATTTTCAGCAGACAATTCAGGCTTATTTTAACATTTTGGACCATGACATTTGCCCACTATAATGGCAGATGGCTGCACCACGACGTCTTGGATGTGCAGAAGCCAAGAGAAACACTTTCGAATCCGGACTGCTTGCTTCTCACGGAGATCAGACTTGGGAGACAAGGGCGATCAGGTGGGTGCAGAAACTATGGGCCTCCGCCTGTAGCCTCTTCGCAGGTGTGGTTGATCAGCACTGCCAGGCCGCCAGACGTCCACTGGCCCAGGAGTGGACCGTACATGGCTTGATCATCTCCTGCGCCTCGTCCGTTAGCGTTTCTGGAGGCGCGCAGCTTTCACCGAGCGCCACGTGGAGCCTCGCCTACAAGCTGCGAGCCCGTGACCCAGCGTTCCCGCTCCGTCTCCTGGCCCAACGGGCTGCGTGCCCCGGGTACTTCCCCGCTTCGTTAGAGAGGAACCCTTGGGATGCCTCGGCTGAGTGAGTAGAGCAGGAGAGAGAGAAAGAGAGAGAGAAAGAGGGAGACAAAGAGGCGCAGAGAGGCGCAAGAACACAGAAGAAAGAATAGATAGAAAATAAGGGAGAGGTGTCGGGCAAATGAGGAGCAGCTGAGGACCGAGAAACGACCGTGCGCGGCCCCCCGCACGACACCGCGGCTTAACGTTACGAGCCGCCTCTGTTCAAAGCGGCCATGCAGATAGCTCAATCTTCCTCGCAGCACGAGGGCCTCTAATCTTCACCTCTGCTCCCTTTCTGCAGATTGTGCAGAGGAACAGCGGCCGGCACGTCCCTTTTTTAGGCGTCCCATGGGGGAGTCCCCCTTTAGTGCTCCCCCCCACCCCCAAAAAAAACCCCACTCCCCACCCCCTCTCCCATCATCCATCTTGTCCCCTCCCCCAGCCCTCACTCTCGCCATAGGAACCTCTCTCGTGACATATGGGCGATCCTCAACGACGGAGACGGTCTGTGTTTATTGGGCGGCATTGCTTTCGGCAGCTATGCCAACGGCAGCAGAAAGCCCTAAAATCCCCAGCACTTAGCGGGCAGAGGCAGGCCCTGCCTCAGGCTAGGAGCTCAGGCTAGGACTCATTTAGGGATGAGGGGGACAGGAGTTGAAGATCATCAGTGAATTACTGTATGAACAAAAGCCCCACGGGAGTTCAGTCTTTGTGTTGGGCAACAAGGAACACAGCCAGCGTAAAAGTGCATGTGTCTCACATATCCTTGACACTGGAGATGTGAGGATTTTCAATATAGAAAGGCTGAAATGAAGTTTGAATACACTATAAAGTTTGAAAGGGAATTTAAAAATCCAAAAAGTGGTTAATTGTTGCTTTCTGTAGGATGGCAGCTACCTTACATCCGATGCCATAGGTTTAAGGTTATCCCTTACCAATCACAATAAATGCCTACATTGATCCAGGGTTTAATCAATATCATCAATAAGCATATGTACACAGTGGTAAGCTATGTACACGCATGCAGGTCAATTCTAACCGCATGAAACACTGGCACTAATCCTAGCGTGCCCTCCATGCCGTAGCCTCTCGTACCTTCACAGGAAAAACTGACTTTGATTTGAGGACTTAGCAGGTACTGGCTTGCATGCAGTCCAAATCCTGGCTCTGCTGAATACTGGCCTACACAGGACTAGCAGGTACAAGTCTGACTGCACTCCATCAACACTGGTCAAGGAGCTTATAGGTCATCCCCAGCGTCATATCGCAAAGAGCACCCACCAAATGAAATATAGGAAATCAGATCAATACATTTCTCATGTAAAATGCAGCAACGACAGCAAAAAAATTAAAAATCACCACCTTTGCTTTCAGAGCAAAAACCTTACACTCTTAAACTGGAGATTTCCTGGACTTAACCACCAATTTATCCATTACTTCGTTATGACAGACTTGTCTGACTGCTTGTTAATAATACCACTTTACACAGGCCAAAAACGGATTAATAACGGGACAATAGCAGATCAGATCAGCAACTACAAACTACTGAATTTATTGTGTGTGCATTCCTTCTGGTTTTAAAGTGCAGAGTACAGTTTTAGAGTTAGCAGGTCACAGTCACAGAAGCACAGTGAGGTCGCAATGCAAACACAGCGATGCACACACCATCCCAAATGTTCAGATGTTGGAACACTACTGCATGCTAATGAAATCTTGAAGTTCAGCAACCAAATTTCATCCCTATTAGGACTTGAGCAAATCCAGTAGCCAGCAGCGGGAGCCATTCAGATAGAATGAAGGAGAGCGTTCCTTAAGGACAGCTTGTACCATATCTGCCCAGTCATAGAAAACCTACAAAAAAAATGTGTCCAGGCAAATACTGAATATACCATCAATTCCTTTAATATGCAAATGTGTAACTGAATGTCCTATAAGCACGGGACACAATTCAGTTGTTGCGACAGAAGAAAAGTAGACCGGGTCTCCTCCTAACCTGCAAAAACTGCACGATTGCCCTGCCTATACACAATTACATATTTAACCCACCCGGCATATCTAGTCCATAACTGAAGTCAACATCAGTCTCTACTATTTGCGTGTGTATAAAGCATCACGAGTCCCATAAAACACAAAAGGACAAACCTGTCTGTCCCTTGCCCAGCGTTTTTTCAAGGCGATACGGTCCCACGTAATTCGCATGTTGAGCGCTGTTGTCTTTCCCAGATGATGACATTTTGCTTTGGACGAAAGGGACGCGTTAACGTTAAATTGCTGTAATTCAGCAATTTAGTGTTTTTTCAAGGCCAGAACTGCAGTTACTTCCCCGCCCAGCTTGTTCCAGTCGGTACCTCACTTTGTCGCTCGAGGGTCGGTGGAGCTCGCTCTCTATCTTTCTCTCTCTCTCTATCTCTCCCTCTTCTGTGCTTCGGAGTGTTCTAAGCTCACACCATCGTAGGCTGCGTTGCCACATTCCGCCTGCGGTGGCGCTAGAGAGCAAAGCGCATATGCGCGATACGTAATTCGTGAAGAATCGCTGTGATGGACGTGACGCTCGAGCGAACAGCGGCACGCGCATGCTCCGGTGAGGGCAGGGTGGTTATCACACAGAGATGAAACTGCTTCTTACAGCATTTCTGAACCAAATAGGGGAAAATATTACATGGGTTACCGTATAATTGCATTTCTATTTTTCTTATTACAAACTTGATTGTTAGGTGTGAAAAACGGGTTTTTTTTTTTTTATTTTTCAGTGACGTATCAAACTTTTTGCCACATTTCACCTTTCCAAAATCCTAAAAACACACCAACACCACAAAACTTCAGTGTAAAATGCATGTTTTTGTATCCTCTCTTTCGGGTGGTTTGCTGGATATTCAGAAATCCAGTATGTTGAATATGTCTTGGCTTCTGAGCACAACACATGGTTGTCTCTGAGAGGGGCATGGCACCGAGAGCAGCCTGGCCCCATTTCAAACCCAGATCTCAGAGTAACTTACTTCTGAGTGCCACTCTGCCACTTTGAAGTCACTAGGAACATCTGCGCAGGCTGCAGCTACCATCACAGCATGTCACCCCCACCACCTCCACCCACCCCACCCGCCCTGGCTCTTTCAGCTGCACATTTTAATAGAAGCTCATCTTCTCTAATGTGGATGGGTATAATTGTTATAGGCAAAAATCCAGACTGGCATATCCAATTGTATATTAAGATGTAGTTGTGTGTGGGGGAGTGAGACGGTTATGATTAGCCAAAGTGCAGTGCTTCCTAAAGAAGTGTTCTCACTGTATTTTGGGCATATCTGTGTAACTTTGGGGCATATCTGTGTAACTTGCTTCCTTGACAGATGATCCTGTTATCAAAATGGATAATTGCCTGGCACATCTTTGCCAGGGGAGTAGCCCAAAGTACTATTGTGAGAGCACTATTGTTATTATATTAGAGGAAAAAATTGTGTCAGAGACTATACCTTAGAATTTTCAGTGTAGAATGACACCCAATACACACACACACACACACACACACACACATACATATATATATATATATATATATATATATATATATATATATATATATATATATATATATATATATATATATATTTTTTTTTTTTTTTTTTGTGGTGTCAATTCCAGGTTCCGCGATTGTGTGTGTATTGGGTGTCATTCTACACTGGGTGTCAAATCTACTATACATACATATATATATATATATATATATATATATATATATATATATATATATATATATATATATATATTGTGTGTGTGTGTGTGTATGTGTGTGTGTGCCACTGTATGTTAAAGCTTCTCAAAAGGGAAACACTTCATTAGTATATGTAGCCTGACAGGGATTTTACAAGCTGGATTCTCCATTAACCATGAGTCTCCATTTTTCTTCAATATGCCATACAATAGTCTGTTTGGTCATAGCATAGAAAGAGAGAGAGAAAGAGAGAGATCTAGGTTTTTAGACTGTGTGCTTTTTAACTTTCACTGCCTTAATGTTTGGAGTAACTCACCCACTACAGCACTTGCCCTGTGGTAGGCAGTATCAGGCATAAGGGTGGACAATTTGATTATACAGTGGTGTAGGGGAGGGGCATGCAGGCCACACAGTCCAGGGGGAGGGGCCCAGGTATGTGTGGGGGAGGGGCATGCAGGTCATACAGTTCAGGAGGAGATGCCTCGAGATGTGTGGGGGAGGGGGATTCAGGAAGGAATTGTAAATGAGAAATATAATAATGAAATAATGAAAGGCCCACCACCCCACCACTATTTTCTACCAGTTGTTTACTTTTTTTCCTGTCCCTTCTGAGATTTATGATGAATAAACAATGGCCTTAAATGTGTCACAGCTGTTTGTTATATCCTCTTCTTGTTAACATACCTCGTTGACGTTTGAATTGTTTATCACCAATAATCAGACATTTATACCAAATAAAAAGGGGATGACCTGAATGTAAATCTACTAACTGAACTGAAAATACCTCCTCCTCGCATTCCAGATCCAATTCGCAAGACATCACAAACGAGAGATTTTCCTTTGGACCACACGGGCAGAGGACACTCACGTACTAAGACTGTGCGGATTAACGCTCCACGTGCACCTAGCTCATGAATGTAAATAATTGGCTGCTTAGCAGAGTATGACTGTTGTGCCTCCACCGTCACATCTACGCAGACCTGTGACCTCTGTTACGTTTCTACATTTCAAGCTTCCAGCACATCCAATTTACATACCCATTAGGGGGAAACAACCTCATATATTGCATGACTTTGGCGTATGTCTTGAAATATATTTTCTGCACATTAATTTTGCTTGACAAGTGCAAACATGCGCAGATTGTGAGAAAAAAAAATATGCCTCTCTGACATAATATCTTCAGAAAATTAGAGGTTTTCCAGTTTTATGGTTCTTAATGTCACTTTATTGTGTGTTCTGAATAATGTGAAGTATGTAAATCAGCTCCATAGGCCAACATTCCAAGCATAGATGAAGTGGAACCTTAGGTGAAAATATGCCATCAATAAGCAGCTCCCAGTGAAACCTTTAAGATCTACAGATTGGTGGTTTGGAAATCTGCCTGGAAAAACTAGCATTGTGTTTTTGTTTTTGAGAATTGTTTTCAATATCCCATACTACCAGACTATTGCTAAATATTACAATTTTGGTACATTAATATTTACATTTGGAAATACATTGGGGAGTTCTGCTCAAAGTCTAGTAACGGAGGACAAGTCAACACACTGAACTCTTTGTCATGTTCCTCAAACCATTCCTGAACAAATTTTTTGCAGCGTGACAGGGTGCCTTATCCTGCTGGAACTGGCCTCTGCCATTAGGGAATACTGTTGCCATTGAGTGCTGCAACAACAACAGAGCACTGTGTTCTCACACCTTTCTATCATAACCAGCATGAACTTCTTCAGCAGTCTGTAGATGTTGTCTGGGATCAGACCAGACGAGCTTGCCTTCACTCCTGACGTGCGTCAGTGAACATGGGCCATTTTTGGGTTTTGGGTTGGTACTCACCCCTGTATGTGTTGTGTATGTGACCGGGAACACCCCACAGGATCAGACATTTTGGAAATGCTCTGACGTAGTCGTCGATTCATCACAATTTGTTGGGTCACAGTCACTCAAATCCTCATCCCTGCTTGTTTTCCCAAGTCCCAACACATCATCTTCAAAAACTGTTCTCTTACTACCTAATATATCCCACCCCCTGACAGGTGCCACTGTAATGAGATAATCAATATTATTCACTTCACCTGTCATGGTTTTAATGTCATAACTGACCAGTGTGTATACGCACACCCCCTTACACACACTCCCAGAGAGAGAGAGAGAGTAAACACCACAGATAAAGTACCTTGTTCATGACACATTTCTCTCTCCCAAGATCTGGCAGTTTAGTGATAAAAAAAATGACCCCAAAAAAAAAAACAATCTGCAAAAATATTTGTGTGTGTGTGTGTGTGTGTTCGATGTTGGAATCGGACTGACATCTGTTTGTGTAAGGGCAGTTTGAATAAAGGCTATATCCACTGCTGTGTTTACTCAGCCTTGTGGAGACAAACACCATTGTCTCGTCACCTTGTGTCACATAATGAAATAATCACAGCACTTCATGCATAATTGAAAGTGCTGGAATTGCTCAGATATTCAATGGCTAAGCAGAAGACCGACGTCCAGTAATCAACAATGTCACACTTCCAGCTTGGTCCCTTGCATAGTGCCTCAAGAATCATTCTGCGTGTTTTAAACATTTCAACCAGAGCTATTTACCAGCAAAGAGACACAAAATCCAAACAAAGAATCTCTTCTCTAAAAAAAAATAATAAAAAGAATGAATAAATTACAGAGTGGGGCATAGGGAAAATGAATACATACTGTTCTTGTTAATTGTAATTTAACATGCATGTTTATGAGGTAAATAATTACAATGTAAGGTACAACTTGTTAGCGATTGAAAAAAGCCTGGAATGCTAGTGGGTAATTAGGACTGGGCTGCCTGAGTAATTGTACAGTCACTATGGCAGAATGCTGTGCTGCAATTCAAACCCCTCCAAGTGCAATTATACTAACCAGGCACAATAATTAGCCCTGCCAGGGTGCTGTGTGCATCTTCTCCAGGCTTTGACCGGCTCGAAAGCAACAGCGCTGCTTTGATGTCGGTCTGTTGATGGTCATCATCAGCTCCATCCTTCTTTTAGCGTGTTTCTCAGTGCCGTGTCATCCTTAATTGGTAATTTTCCATTTGTCTGGAGGAGGATGAACAGAACATTCTAGAACATCACAGGTCCGCTTTGAATTATATTTCCCGGTGAAGAGGAAACACCGTCTGGAGGTCTTGACCCCTGGACTTCTCTCACCCGTTCCTGACCCTCTTGCCATAATGGAACCTGTCACCAGTCCACATGTTCTGACTCGCCTTCCCATGAGTCACTTCGGATCCTAAGGCACTTTGCTACAGATGATATATGGTGGCAGTTAAATTGAATCCTCACAGGCGGTGATCCCGGCAGGGGAACACAGACACACGTCGTCGCCAGGGACTCAAATTGGTCAGTTCAGTCAAATCCGCAGACCCTGGGTGTTTGTCCCAAATGAGCTTTCTTAGATTGAGGTCAATAAGCTGCCAGAGAGGGTAACCTAGCTGGTGGAGCCCACAGCCGACAGGGCGTCACTCTCACAGCTCTGACCCCGTCACCGTGGGATACAGCCGTCACTCCAGCTGAAAGTGTGAAGGCAATGACAGTGACTTGACAGCCAATAAACACACCTGCCTGGCTTCTCTGCCTCAGTCCCACGGGGTGGTGAAAATCGACAAGTCCACAGCCGCACATTAAGCCCCATAAATGCCTTTGTGGGCCTTGTTTTGTTTTTATGAGCTTTCTGTCGAGCGCTTAGTGGCCTGATGTACTACGGTGCTATCAAACACACGGCACTCTCAGTAAAACCTCACTGCTCTGTAGATACCCCAAGAGACAACCGAATGTCAGAAAGGTCGTTAATTTGCTTGTTTAAAAAAAAGCGAGGCAGCAAACAGGGCCAGCAATCTCTGCATAGTAAAACGGGACACATAATTATATGTGTAAAACCAGTATACCGGCCGTTATTTCAGTATAGCGCGTTTACAGATAAAAAAGGATAAAAGGGCGGGCAAACAGGTTGAATGTTCCGATAAGGACACTGAAGAGTGTAGGAGGAAAGTGGCAGCAATGACTGACCCATTAGCAGCCGCAGCTCTGTTGAGGAGCCACTGTAATATCTCCCGACTGCCACATTTAAAGTTGCAGGGGGGGGGCTTTCTCTTTCTCCTGCACGCAATAAAAGCTGATTAGAGTTGAAACAGTTGGCCGATCCTCCCCTCCTTTTCCAGCTCTGGATTAGAGGCTGCAGCCCATCATCTGTGAAATGAAATTTTGGACAGTTGAGTGGGGAGGGCCCATGTATGGGTGAGCGGATCGAGAGGGGAAGGTGTAGGGGGGGGGGGGGGGGGGTGCTGGGGCAGGAAAGATGGCAAATTGAAGGTCAAAGGTTCACTGAAAGTGTTCTGTTCAGTATATAATCAGATATCAGACAATCATATCATATTTGACACCAGGACAAACTCCTATAACCATGCTCACGGCAGACTGTTATGTGGCATTTATCTGATGATGTTATAAGCTCTTTATAAATCGGTGTCCTGTCACATATGCGGTGGCATATGCCATCTTGGAGGCATGGACCTCGAGGCAGGGCTTCATGGCCACATTACAAGCTGGTGAACTCATGAACCTTCCAGCATCCTGATTGAATGTGCCCTGAGATGAAATCTCTCCAAAGCAGGGAAAAGCCTGTGGTATCAGAAATCCCACCCTAGCCGTCTGATCCAGCCTGGTGGAATGACACTCAGCCAGTGACAAAGCTTTAGATCTTTAGGCCACACAGGTTAAAGAGCAACTGCATGCTGCTACCAGATTCAGATCTTAAGTAGAAGCATTCAAGAAACAGGGACAGTGCAGTCCTCTGTAATGACGCATACTTGAGAACTATTCTCTGTGGATGTATATATGCGAGCTGTTCTCTCTGTGCATATATATCTGTGAGCCATTCTCTGAGGATATACTTATGTGAGCTGTTCTCTCTGTGCATATATATCTGTGAGCCATTCTCTGAGGATATACTTATGTCGGCTGTTCTCTCTGTGCATATATATCTGTGAGCCATTCTCTGAGGATATACTTATGTCGGCTGTTCTCTCTGTGCATGTGAGCTGTTCTCTCTGTGCATATATATCTGTGAGCCATTCTCTGAGGACATACTTATGTGAGCTGTTCTCTCTGTGCATGTGAGCTGTTCTCTCTGTGCATATATATTTGTGAGCTGCTCTCTCTGTGGATATATTTACATGAGCTGTTCTCTCTGCAAGATGCAAATATTTCATTTACTCAAAACATAATGACCAGAGAACATATGTGAAAGCATCTAATGGCATAATATAAAAATTGTCAGCCTTGATTGATCATACAAGGCTGATATTTTTATTAATATATATCTCCACGGATCAAAAAGAAGCAGTAATAATTTTGTGTACCCTTTAGAGAATAGGTCTTCATGTTATTTTCAAGTATTTAACAAAATCAAAAAACATTAAATCAAAAACATTATGTACATGTCATAACAATAGTATTATTATTAACATTACCATCACTACTAACTGTAGTGTTAAAGCAATTAAAGCACAAGCAATATTATGCAACATACACTGATTTGGATTTTAGTTATATTTAGTAAATTGCCTACCACGCAATTTTTTTTTTAATCAACAACTGAACACACCCCCCCACCCCAAAAGCTTTCAAATTTATTTCAAGCCAGAAAATAACTTTCTTCCTATTTAGTGACCACTTTTGATCAATGAACATGTCACAAACAGGTATGCAATCATTTATATAATAATAATAAAATATATATTCATCTACATGATTCAGGGTATATCTAACCAGGATGCACTAAAAAACAACGCATACAAATTGTCAGAATAATATGTGCGTGTCTATCGTTATGTGAGGTTATTGCAGACTGATTCATCTTTAAGTGCTTTGACTGGCTGTTACATTAGACTGGGTGTTCTGTTGTAACAAACATGCTAGCATGCAAAGTTTAGGTGGAACATGAAGATGCATGAATGTTACAGCAATTAAGGCAAAAATAAACAAACAAAAAAACCTTAAAGAAAACAAGCAAACCCCCCCACCAATTAAATCCTTCATTTTGCAACCATTACAGTAGTTGATATATTTTGTAATTATCCCATGTTAAAGGTGCTGTTACCAAATGACGGATTGTCAAAACAGTAAAAATCATATGAAAAGGTCACTTCATATTTATATTCATAGCAAAGAGAAAGTCAATCTTAACTATTGGGTCATAATTCAAGATTAACGATTCCAGGAGGTCCACGCCCCTAAACCTCAAGAGGAAAGTCACATTTTTCAAAGCTCCAATATTCTTTTGGTTATAGAGACACTTGCCCCAATCGAGAGTGATTTATGACATAAAAGTACCGTGCTGAATCGCCGACAGTCTCAAAGCCTTCAGCAGATGTTTCATTGTTGTGGGAAACCTGGTCCTTGTTTTGTGGGAAAAGCCACAGCACCCATGGCAACTGGAGGTGTACAGGGAGCCCCGCCTGATCCGGGACTCAGCAGAGGTCGCTAAGGCCGGCGGTTTTCCTAGCCTTCTGCATCAGCGCTCGCAACTGGAACTGCTTCCGTGAGAGAAGCCGCACATGCTGCCAAATAACAGGTTATTTAAAAAAAAATAAAATAAATAATAATAATAACACTTCAAATTCTGTTTTGTACCATCACCCTCCCCCGTCCTTAATCATCATCAGTCCTGTTTCAGAAACTTTACTGGCTCCCCTTAAAAGGCTGTACAGACTACAACGTTCTAATCCTCACTCAGTGGATTGGCCCCTCCCACCATTCTGACCTCCTCTCTTACCTTACCCACCCCCGCCCCCCTCCAATCCCTCCACTGCTAATCTTCTTGTCACTCCCCCTTTTGTCCATCTTCGGTTGGTTATTGGGCCTTCAGTCACATGGCAAGCCACTTATGGACTGGTCTCCCCTCCACACGCAAAAGATCTGAGCTTTGTTGCTGTGTGTTGTCTGGTTTGCTACACAACACTTCACGTTCCCTCTATTCGTAATGCATCCTTGAGTTTCTTGAAAGGAGCATGAAAATGGATTATTTGTATTTATTATCCCTGACAACAGCCAACAACATGAGCTCTTCAGTGGATGGAGAAAAAAAGGCTGGGATGAACAAGAAAAGGGAGAAACAGGGGGCTGATATAGAGACTGACCTTGAGGAAGACGTCCAGGTCTATGACATCTCTGCGCAGAGCCTCTCCCAGGTAGAAGATGGTGTCCTCTATGGCGTTCTCCTCAGCATACAGGCTCAGGATCTGGCGATAGAGTGGGGCTGTGGGCACAATGAGGTCATCAATGTCGTTGTTCTCAGCGCGGTTCTCCATTTTGTCCAGAGCAGCTGTCAGCTCCTCGTCTTTTTGCTTCAGAAGCTCAATGTTTTTGTCCACATCAGCCTGGTAAGAAATGGAAAGTTGTTGAATGCCATGCTGTGATGAAATCCCCCTACCTCACCATTCTTACTCACTACTGTAAGTAAGAAAAAAAAAATCACCTTAGAAATCTGTAAAATGCAACCAAGTCTTTAACAGGGTCACAAGTATTATGTATTATATATATATATATATATATATATATATATATATATATATATTGTAATACTGCAATGTAATTTTCTGCATTATAGTCTAACCCAGTTGCTCCAGCCCTGCAGAACACCACTTCTTACACCAATAGCTACACATCCTTAACCATGATTAATTACAAACAATCAGGTACGTCTTAGCAGGGTTGGACTAAAATATTGCAGACACTAGGCTCTCTTGGCACATCCTTATTTAGCTCACTGCCTTCACATTTTACCACCCATATAAAATGTTCAGGTCATGGGGAATGGGCCATTTTCTGTTTAAAAGCAGAAACCATCATACTAGCTCTTGATCCAGCTTGGTGACCATCTCCTCCAGTTTCTGGTGTCCCTTTTTCAGGTCCTCCTCAGTCCTCTTCAGGGCGTCCAGCTCGGCCTGTGACCGGTCCATCTCCTCCTTCATCCTCCAGCGCAACTTGTCGCTCACGGCGGACACCAGGGACGCACGGATCGTGTCCTCTCCGATGGTGGCGTCTCGGCCGGGACCTGGGTCGTGAAAATGCGTTCTCGTGAAAACCTGCACAACCAGATCACCGTGGCAGGGAAACGGAATACGCTAAACTGGGACCGAGGCCGAGTCCTAGCGGTCTGTCATCAATGGTATCGAATTAATTACTGTCCATACTAACATACCCCCAGGAGTAGCAGGAGGGTACTGTGTTGCACCTGATGTGGTGGGGTATCCAGAACCTGCAGCAGGGTAAGGATAACCTTGAAACCCCCTAAGAGAAATACAAGATGAAATGAGAGCTGCACGGTTCTTTGAAGTTTGTCATCATACATCCGCTAATATCACTGAAGGCAGAAACCTGAACAAGGGCTGTAATAAACACATTTTTGTTATGTGTATCCTGACCAACTTCAGACATTAAAAGTAGATTTTAAGACAAAAAAAAAGCAATGAATTAGTCTTCTCCAAGAACACCTTACCCTGGGTTAGGAGAGTGGCTTTGTGGAAATGGAGAGCCAGGTGGGTTTGGCATATAGGAAGCTAGAAAGGAAAAATAATTTGGTAACTCATAACCACATAAAATAAAACTTTTGCCAGTGTCAAGTAAAACAGAAGTTTAAGGTCACAAAACATTTCAACAAACTGCAACAAGCACTGTTGTTGAACTCCATACAAAGGAAGTCATAACATAAGAATGACTGGTTAGTTCCTTCATGTGTGCTATTCATCACAAGATAAACATGAAACAGCAACCAGAACTTTTTATGTGTCTTAATACTCTTATGGAAATTAGTATTTTCAGTTTATACTGAATACATTAAGACCACAAATGTTATCCTGCAGACAGTTTTAACATACGGTTAGGTGGGCCAGCCGTTTGAAAAGCAGAGTACGGTGTCTGTGTCGCAGGCCGAGAGAATACCGGCGGTTCATCTCCAAACACCACAATCATCACCTGGATCAGGCCAAACAAGTCGGACTGTGGCTAAACAAAAAAACAATTTCAAAATGAACAATATTAACAGAGTTCTGCGCACTTGTAAATTACTGTTGACAGTTGTAGACACTTGAGGTCAACTGCTGACGCTATACAGTTTCAACTCAAAAAGCAAATGGTGAAAACATTCTAACAAGATTACAGGGGAAAAAAACAATCATCTAGCCTGGAAAATCATGTCACGTACATGCTTCCATTCATGCAAGTATGGCAAGTAGATTTTTCCATTGGCATCAATATGTTTTCCTGTTTTAATCATCATAGTACTGGTGGGCTTGACAAAGCAGATGGGTGGGTTGTATGGATAGGAGTCAAGCAACCACAGGCATATGGGAATGTTGTAAATATTTCCTGAAAATAAACAAGAAAAGTGAATAAAATAGGGGGGAGTGACCACAAACACAGAGAATGCAATAACGGCGTATGGTAGTACTGTGCTAGTGCCTTTAGACCAGTGTATTGACTCCTGTGATGGATGGTTCATACCTCGGTATGTTACTGGCACAGTCCCCGTAAGACTCAACAGTTCTTTGGTGGAGCCGTCATTGAACACTATGAAGACAAAAAGGTTAAGAAACCAGTCATGTTTCATGAGAAACTTTATCTTTATAATCCTCAAGATATGGTAAATTACACGCTGCTTGGTCGTAACTACAGCTAACGCTTACCATAGCTGTCCATCACGGGCCTCAGGTCTTTGTACTGGGCGGTCACGTTGGTGATTTCCCGCACGGTCAGGTCTCTGTATTTATAAGTCTGTGTAACGGACACATTCAGTTTTAACAAACAACCCAAAATACTCCGTGAAACGCGGCTAGTCTCAGTTAGCCAGCTAGCTACCTACCTTAGACAGCATTTTCCGAAGAGCGTTCTCATTTGCAGCCATGTTGTTTGATATTTTCACCCAATATATATATTTTCACCCAACGAGCTGGGCGTTTTTTGTTGTGTGGTTGAGTAGACTCACACTATAACATCTCTAGTCCTGTACCCACCAACTAATCTGTGCCTCGGCTCCCACACAAAATCACGGAAACCACAGTTATGAACCATTTCCGGTCAGCTGACTAATAGGGCGTGGTTACAGCAGTTCCCTGGGGTTTGTCTAGGTTGAGGAGCGTGTATCGTGATATATTTATATTACCTACGTGTGTCTCAAGAAAAGAAGGTTCTGAAATATTTAACACTTTTATCAATCTTTCACAACATAACTTTACAATGTAAGACATCGTTTAAAGAACTAAAGTGCACATACAGAGACAAAAGTGAAAATTCAAAAACTCATATTTCTGTTTTCAAATGAATATTTCTAAGCTTTGTTGGAAGGTTGTATGTTAAAATAGCAAACTCAATGTTGCTTTACAGGAACCGACCTAGTTGTGAGATTTTGCAATAAAAATATCACCAAACACTTTAATTTAGCAGCAGCCCTCGTAGAGAAACCAACAACTGATTTTAGGCAGTAAGCTTTGTGACATACAAAACTATGACATTTCAATAAGCAGCCAGTCATGTTATTTCATATAGAACTATGTTCCTCCTAACAAAATGAAACAGTTCTGGGCCAGTGCCTTTAAATGATTTGGATTATCCAAATGTGATCTACTGCAGTTGCAACAAATCACTTTGTTTCATAACGCCATTGTGATGAAGTTTGAAGCATTATCTAAATGTGGTTATTGATGTCTTGAGACAGAACCGTCCTTAGAATCTGATGGAAGCAAACCCTATATAAGCTATCCATCAGATGAATTGCTTTTACATCACAGTGACGTAATGCCACAAGTTATCTACAATATCAGTCCTTTAAAACCAATTCAAAGACCATGAGATTGCATTCAACAACTTGTCATTAAGGACTCTGTGAAGAAACACAAATAACAAAAGTAGGTAATTGCAATTTTAAACACTAAAAAGTCATAGTCTCATTTATTCAGACCCCAACCCCCCTTACCAGATCAGTCACATCAGCCCCATCTAAAACTCCAAATTGGAAAAACAACCAATGCGGTGTAATAGGCATCTCAGTAGTATCTCTTAAGTTTATCAGCATACATCATGGCACATGTAACTTGCTGTTTAAGAGTGTATGGTACCATAGCACCGTTGCCATTTATTTCATGCAATATAAGAAATTAACAGTTGCAGCAAGTGCTCATGGCAGAACACTGCTGGGATGTCTTTATGCCAATTTATGGTATTTTTCACCCAGTGAGCCATTTAGAAAGAAGATCAACCTTGCAGGATAGAGAAAGCAGTTACTGCTCTTTATCACAGCAATTTAAAGGCAATGCATCGTTACCGAAGGTGGTATCAGTTAAGTCAAACACATCACCAAGTTATCGTTTCAACTTTTCGTTAACAGTAAGAGTAAATTAGAATAGCTTTGTTTGCCAGTGCAGGTTTGAAAATTAGAATAAATACCCCTAAAATAACAAACCACCCCATTTTCATATAACTTTTAACATTGGAGCACATCATCCTTGTTTGTGAATGGTAGGGCACAAGTTTGGTACAATGGGGAATAGGGAAGTAAAAAAATGACAATCTCAAGAAAAACCATTTACAAAAACACAAGAGACTCCAAACCAAACTACAATGTTTCAACCCTATGCCCTGAGCAGAAATTGAGCACAGTGATGAGTAGAAACAGTGCTTTAGGCTTTTAAGGTTGCAATATGTGCAATTCAGTTAAGAGTCTGCCCTCTGACAAATAATCTACAGGCACCACATTTCAATGCTCCAGAAAACAACATATCACAGATAAACCTTGTAAAATGTTTTTGTCATTAGAATTCTGCTTTTTTCCTGCTGTCATTCAACTAGAAACCAAGGGATAGAGAGGACAAAGAGGATCACTTAAAATGTACCTTCCCCACTTGAAACACAGTCCTATGCCATGTGCAAATTGATGATATACTAGAAGCGTGTTCCTTTTATCACTGTACCTTATTATCACCATTGGGAACTATTGCACTGGAGCTAATGAGATTTTAAGTATATGAGTGAAGAGCCTCTTTGCAAGAGAAGTCAGTAAATATGTACATGACGTTGAGTTAGGGCCCTACCAGCAAAAGGAATAAGAATCAGATCTTTTTTCCCCACATCATTACATTTTGCTAGTCTAAGCATTATCATGTTTGCAAATCCAAGTAATGTAGCAATTATACTCTCATTTGGTCTGTCGACGAAAAAAGCCCACAGTTGATGAGGTGATAAAGCAAGGTTATTTTGTCAGCTACTGTTTCCAGATGAGAGTAGATAGTATTTTAATGTGTATAACATATGTGGATAAGTGTGGCGGTCCTTCAAACAACCCAAGCAAACCCAGTGTTTAGACTAGTCTTTGAGGTAATATTCTTTTGGCTCCAGTAAAGGCCAGAGTCAGGTGTCCCTCAGCAGACAGGTGTGGACTCTTAAATCCACTAGTGCCAACATTAAAAGAGTTTCCTTTGATTCAGTCTGTAGTCCCAACCTATAGCGTGTGGGAGGCATCGCAGTGTTGGAGCAGCGCAGATTTTTCCAAAAGTCCTTTCCAATTGTCACAGGTTACCTGGGAGACGGAGACATTGTGGATGAGCAACCATGCAGACTCCTCACCAGCTACTGGAAGACCTTCACTATACACTGCATATGTTACGGTGACTTGTAAGCACCCCTGGCATCACCATTGTACTCAGTTGAATGGTTGTCCCAGAACTTTAAACGCTTGTATGTTGTGGCAGAATGTTTTGGCCTCTTTCATGGGCAAGTTAGGTTTGGGGGCAGGTGTTACGGTGCTGGATGATTTTAATATACATTTATACAGAAATTACACTTGTAAATTCTGTTTATGCAAGCACTTGTGAATACATTATATACCGAGATATACAGTATATATAGCATATATATGCATTTATATCTGTGAATAAAATATGCAACACCACCTGCCCTTTTTTGCTAAAATAAGTCTTTCATGGAAGAGGCCACTGGAAACATGGCACATTCATCCAAAGAACAAGACAAGCTACCATCAGATTGGTGGTTGGTGAGATCAGTAACCTATATTTGTACAGCTGTATGGAATAGGGGCACTTAATAAACTGGCAATTCTGGGTAACTACACCAATCTATACTGATTGAACAGAAAGAAAAATCACTATTTGATTAATGTGGCCTGTATGGAACTTTTTGACTTTGTTTAAACAGAAAATTTGAGATTACTTGCTTGGTCACGACACCACACAGCGGCAGTTCATGCAGTCTTGGCCGTTGTCATCGGGTGGATTCAGCTTTCTCAGCTTATGCTGTCTGATTTCACGGACAAGTGTGTAAAAAGCATCCTCGACTCCCTAGGCACCAAGCCAGTCCACATTAGTGCAACCTACCACCGCATCTTCTAAACAACTCCTTAGGTATGTTCTTATTGCCTATTCATAATTATATATCTTACACATCTACATACATTTTCTGGCACCGAATATATACCACTTCAAAAATTCTCAGGTTGGTCACAAACTGCACATAGTCATGTACTTAAAGTTAATAAATCAGCTCATACTCATTTTATCTGCGCATTGCAAGACAGCTTTTGAACCTGACCTGTCTCGTCTTGGCAGAGGTTTCAATGTAAGGTATACCATAACTCCGAGCCAATTCTTGGGCTTGTCTGGTGTCCACCGTACGTGCTGGTAGGTCACATTTATTACCCACAAGCACCATGGGGACATCATCAGAGTCTTTCACCCTTTTGATCTGTTCCCTGTGAATCCACACACAAAACACATCAAGCAAAAGACACGCGACACTGACCAGCATTTTCCCCCCAAATAAACACATTGCCATGGAACGCACTAACCTGTACTGGTGGATGTCTTCAAAGGACTTGGTGTTGTTGATGGCGAAGACACAGAGGAAGCCCTCCCCTGTCCTCATGTACTGGTCCCTCATGGCGCTGTACTCCTCCTGTCCAGCTGTGTCCAGGATGTCCAGCAGGCATGTCTCCCCATCAATCACCACTTGCTTCCTATAGGAGTCCTGGAAGGGACAGAAAGGGTAATGAATATAATGCCACCTTCCTTTTTAATTTGGGTACCACATCCTTACACACTACCGAACGGTAGCTACTGTATGTGTATATATATGTATATACAACAATAATGTTATAATCATCTCCAAGCTGAATAAAGAAGAGATGAAGAGATTGGGTCTTACTTCAATGGTAGGGTCATACTCATCAACAAAGTGGTTCTGGATGAGTTGGATGGTGAGGGCACTCTTACCCACACCACCAGCACCAACCACAACTAATTTGTACTCCGTCATCCTCCCGGCTGTAGTAGGAAATGCTGAAATGACATGAAGGTGTGGCGACTAAATCAATGAGATCCTGACGCAATTCTTTAAAGGAACAAGTTACTCAGGCTAACACAAAATTACGGTGGACACCTAAATCGCTGTCAAGAATCTAAGATAAACTTAATCAGTAATCAGAGGTTTTTCCAAGTTGTGATTCTATCACTGGGAAATAATGACAGAATCCCTGATTACAGCAAATTTGGATGCCCCCTGCCCCCTGCCCCACAACAAGTGAGAGCTCTCGACTTTCCTGCAACCAACTCTCCCTGAACAGTGCATAGCAACCAAGCATCTAGCCTTTTGTTGCCATGACAAATGAGGCAACCTTTTTTGTAGTGACGTACGTGAGACGGAAAAAAAGAAAGCCATTTTGGCAGACAAGCGAAACTCTCCTGCTGTCACTGACAGGGTTTTCCCTGTCAAAACCCTGCTGGTGATTTATTAGTAGCTCATGCGGTATGATACACCGCCTGCCAGAAAAACCCCGTCTACTCTGTGGAAACTACCTGCCCAATTTATCATCCGCCAATAAGACGACCGCTGCTCGTCATTTTAAGAATTATTTTAAAGGAATTGTTCCAACACTGTTGTGTATGTAGAAATTGGAATGGGACCCCCCCCCCCCCCCCCCCCCCCACCCCACCCCATATATATATATATATATATATTACACACACACACATAAATACATATATGCATGCGTATATACATACATACATTACATACACATAATATATATGTGTATATATATATATATATATATATATATATATATATATATATATATATATATATATATATATATATATATATATATATGTGAGAGAGAGAGGGCCCCATTCCAATTTAAGGTCGCCAGGTAATTAGTTAGTCAAACTGAAGGTGAGTTCAAACGTAATATTGCTTTCTGTTGGGACTAGTGATGTGTAAGTCAACACGTTTGGTTTCGTATTGTTTTAACTAATACGTCAGAGAAAAGGGAAAGAAACGAAAGAACAAAAGAAAGAATGGCCTGCAATAAAAACGCAACATCCTGAGCACCGCTCCTTCTATTTATATATATTTTATTTATCTATACATCTATATTTATTTCTTTATTCATTCAGGGGCGTTACCCTTCAACAGCATTCAGTAAGTACACATAAGTATACGGCTTCACCTAGCTTACCTCACCGCAGCGGCCTGAAGAGGATTTTGTGCAAGTTTACCGTGCAAGGAAATCATAAACAATATACTTTATTCCCCTCTAAGCGAAGGGATGCAATTTCTATTATTGTTTGCCGTAGCCCATAGCAGTATAAGGGCTCCCGGCCGCAAAGTAAGGACGCAATGAATGACATCAGTCTTATTGATTTCCCTGGTAGGCTATGTAAACAATCATTAGGGTGGATGTGTAGCACCATCAACTAGCATGGGCAGGCTGTCAGCTATAAGCCGACTTTAAAAAGCGTAACCAAACATCAATCATTAGATTATTTATGGATATATAAAACAGCAATCAACGTGGATTAAATATATATTGTTTTTGTCTATTATCAGGAGTCTAATTGTTGTGACTTGCAAATAAATAGTGATTAAAGCCGCATTGTACGTAACCTAGAGGACCGAGTCAATGTTCAAATGAACATAGTTGTGCTTAACCTGCAGGTTACTGCATGTTCTACCAAACTGTAACAAACTATTACACGGCTGTAGCAGACATATGAAGCAGTGATTTGGCGAATTGCTTCGTTCCTGCTGTGTTAATGCTTCCCGAAGCGTTACTTAAAATGCAAAACGTAATGGAACACAATGTCCTGCTGGTGCAGAAACGTGAATAAACTCGACAGGACTACTTACAAAACACGATGTTGGCGTTCCCTTCGAGGGCAGGTCGTGATGTGTAGGTTACCCCGAAGACAAGTCAATAACGTGTCGACAGTTGTCTGAACGGACTTAAAAACCTCAGCCTCGTTGATGCGAACATGCCACCTCTGGATTCTGAGATTTTACACGGTTGGAAATGGCGTTTCAAGCCAGTAACGTCTCCTACAGACTCCGCTGAGCGTGCACGACGGACTACCGGCGAGGTCCGAATGTAACGAAGACACTGAGGGGGAAACGGCGCTCCCGTTACCGCAGCCCACGCCCAAACACAGCAGCTCGGCTCCAGCCCGCCGTCTGCCTTCCGTCCTTTACCACATACTTTAACCACGCAGGCTACCACCAATCCGCACCAATTCCACAAATTTGAATTACTTTGATTTTACTTTATTAAAATGTAGCATCTAAAGGTCGGTAAAATACAAGGTACTGTGGTATACGCTTAGCACGAGCTCATCTGAAAGCTTATCAATTTAGTTTTTGTGTTTGTGCAGTAAATGTATTTTCATGGCAAGCAGGAAATATTTCCTGGGCACCACTTGCCAAGAGTTTAGACATAGTGAGCCCAGCACGAGAACAAAGGTTCACATAATCTAAGGTGGGTTGTAAAGAATGAAAATAAATCAGTATTTTTCTTAGTAGTATGTGTGATACTAAGAATTAGCATCTTCAAATAACATACAAAAAATTAGGAATTGCTGGAGTTATAAATACTCATAGGCTACATGATAGCATTTAATATTTTACCAGTATTTGTGTGTGTGTGTGTGTGTGTGTGTGTGTGTGTGTGTGTGTGGCAGAACGTGTGTGTACTTGAATTAAGTACTTCATATTTCATAGTCAAAATTTCTTCACATTTAAATTTACCCAGCTGTACATCATGTGACCTTCCAGTAGAGTGCAGCACACTCCAGGTTTTGCAGTAACTCTGGTCCTAGGGGGGAGGGGGGCAGTAAACTCATAGTCAGCGATGTTCCCTGGCCCATGGGTTAACTTGCAGTACTGCAGATGGGTTAACTTGCCATACTCCTTGTTCTATTGCCCTGCAGGTAAATGGAAGTTTATGCCTACTACAACATAATTGAAGAAACCTTTTTGTGGCTTTAGGTACCAAGCTATATAGTCCAGCATGTGTCTTCAAACATTTTAAATACAGAAATATTGTGATTCCTGTAATGCAAAAACATTCTCTTGGTGATAACGCATATTTTTCCATCCAGCTATGGCAATAACGGTAGGCCGCAATGGTTACTGGCAGAAAATCAGTTATACTGCCGTTCTCTGAGTCAATAATCCTCACTCCCCATGTCTCCCTTTCTTCTGAAAAGCAGCCTTGCATGTCACATGGTCCTTTGTGTGTCTACCATTTGAGGTTCTCATTGGCTGATCTGCTTGAAAAAGCATCCGTATCCAAGGCAACGGAGAGAGTAAGCAGGTCCTCTTCACTTGTCTGCTGAGGCCTTGTCTAAGTCACATTGATCCATTTTTTACACTGTCCTGTCTTTCGTGTCTGCTTCTTCATTGTTTGCCCCCGTGGACATCAGGTTTTAGAAGAGGTGAGTCCATTCGCGAGGCTTCTCCTAACGCCTTTGTTTTTACTCAAGGACACATCCTTTTCCCCATTAACTATTCCTTGATGCTTTTCACACAAGTGGCGTATGTGTTTTCCTTTGATGTGATTCTTAATACAGTACTGCATGTTAATGCACACCAGCTAGGTTAATACCTTTTTGTATAATTTTTTGATTTTTGTTGTAAGTAGAAGGGTAATTTGATCATTTTAGAAACCAAACTGCAGATGTTGTGGGGGGTGGGGGGGTGAAGGGGGATTGTTTGTGAACTGGGCTTGTGACCAGCTCGGACCATGACCACCTGAAAGACCTGCCTTGTTTATCACACTCACTCACCATTACAGATTTATGCGATGCGTTTGTTTGTGTTTTGAACATTTGACTCGGGTTTATTTATGCTTCCTCAATTGTTACATGCAAACACACTTCACTGTGGAGCATTGCTCTGCAAGATGTTCTATTGTAGATATCAGATATCACTGGCAGTAGGTCTGGTAATAGTCCCTCTCACTGTATTGGAAGATCAGTAGGAAACATTCTGGTATCTCAAAAGCTGGGCTGTGTTGATAGGGAGGACACAGGCCGGTCGAAACGTAGACCTTTTCACAGGGTTTGTTTCTGTCATGGCTCCTGGCCTATCTGAGGTTGCCATGGTCTTATATAAAAGGCAATTCTGTTTGTAGTGAAAAGACTCAAAGTTCACAATGATGGCGTCAGCAGCTGGAACCTTTCACGCCCCGTAATGTTCACAACTCTGTTGACAAATCTCTCATGAGACTTTTTGCATTTATCTCTATGCTAATTAATGAATGATTCTACCGACATCTTTGTTGTGGTGTCCCACTAAAAATTCTGAGAAAGGAAGTTTTGAGAATTAGAACCTATTATTGGTTGCTGCCTAATTTATTTTTATTTGTTGTTCTCTTTCTGTGTAGTATAAATTAATATATGTTAAAGTGATATTGGGTTTTTGTCACGTATGACCATGCCCCCCTCCGTTAGCTGTCACTCCAAACTCCCTCGTGTCTGTGTTTCGTACCTGTTTACCCCGCCCCGCTCGTTCGTCTCTGTGATTACCTTGTTTGTCACCACGCCCCTTGTTATTACCGTCACCTGCCCCTCGTTAGATTCCTTGTATTTAAGCCCCTGAGTCTCCCTTGTCCTTTGTCTGGTATTTTGTTTGATTAGTTTGACTTGTTCTCGTTCAGCGTTGTACCCGACCGTTTTTGTGTCCCTGTCCTTTGATTCCTCGCCTGTTACTCGTGTTCCCCTGTGTTGTGATGCCCGTGTTTGCATGTTTTTCGGACTGCCCTCCTGTGATCGACCCTGCCTGGCTTTCTGACGATGAGTATGGTATTCCCTTTAATAAATCTCGCTCTTCTCAGCACTTGTGTCCGTCCTCTCGCTCCGTGGCGCGAGCCACGTTACATAATACCGGACCATCCAAGGACACAGCGAGAGAGCGAGACTCTGGTGAGTTCAAACACTGTGAATGGATGTCGGCTGGTTTAATCCGGTTCGACTCTCCGGTTTTTCAGTGCGAACAAACTAGAGACAGGAATACCCCTGGCGCTGCGGGTACAAGGAAGTCTCGTCGCCGACCAAAGAAAGCGCAGTCTCTTTCTACTGGCTTTCGCGACGAGACTCCATCTGAGCGCTGTGTGTCTGCCCGGTTTTGCGAACACGACAGGGAAAAACCTCCTGTCGTGCGAGCAGCGGGCAGACGGTCTGAGCGCACAGACAAGTTTTCACTTAACCCTCGGTTGACTCTCTCTGACCACCGCGAGCTCCCGGCGCCTCAAGGGAGGCGGAGCCGCAGCAGAGAGAGCAACCGAGGAGCTTCTGTGTCTGTGTGTTCTGCCAGGCTCACCCAGGACCCTGAGGAGAAGGACCCACCGCCGCTGATCCCGCCAGCGACTCATCGCGGCACCCCCAAGTATTTTTTGGGGGGGAGTACGAGCCACGTCAGTATAGCGGTCACGCCCCCCGATGACGTCAGTATGGCGGTCACGCCCCCCGATGACGTCAGTATGGCGGTCACGCCCCCCGAGGACGTCAGTATGGCGGTCACGCCCCCCGAGGACGTCAGTATGGCGGTCACGCCCCCCGAGGACGTCAGTATGGCGGTCACGCCCCCCGAGGACGTCAGTATGGCGGTCACGCCCCCCGAGGACGTCAGTATGGCGGTCACGCCCCCCGAGGACGTCAGCCCGGTGGTTCCGCCCCCTGAGGACGTCAGCCCGGTGGTTCCGCCCCCTGAGGACGTCAGCCCGGTGGTTCCGCCCCCTGAGGACGTCAGCCCGGTGGTTCCGCCCCCTGAGGACGTCAGCCCGGTGGTTCCGCCCCCCGAGGGTGTCTCATCCACGCCGGTTCCTGTCCCCGCGACCCTGGAGGGGTCGTCCACGCCGGTTCCTGTCCCCGCGACCCTGGAGGGGTCGTCCACGCCGGTTCCTGTCCCCGCGACCCTGGAGGGGTCGTCCACGCCGGTTCCTGTCCCCGCTGCCCGTCGGCAGTCCACGCCGGTTCCTGTCCCCGCGACCCTGGAGGGGTCGTCCATGCCGGTTCCTGTCCCCGCTGCCCGTCGGCAGTCCGCGCCGGTTCCTGTCCCCGCGACCCTGGAGAGGTCGTCCACGCCGGCTCCCGTTCCCGCTGCCCGCCAGCGGACCCTGCCTGTCCCCGCTGCCCGCCAGCGGACCCTGCCTGTCCCCGCTGCCCGCCAGCGGACCCTGCCTGTCCCCGCTGCCCGCCAGCGGACCCTGCCTGTTCCCGCTGCCTGTCTGCCGGCTCCGGTTCCCGCTGCCTGTCTGCCGGCTCCTGTTCCCGCTACCTGCCGCCCGGCCGCACCTGTCGCCCCAGAGACTGTGCTGCCCCCTGTTGGGCATGGACTTGGTGTTCCCCCTGCTCCGCCCTTTGCCTCCTATGTTCCGTTGCCCGTGTTCCCCTTGCTCCCTGGTCCCATCCCTGGTTTTGTTTTGGTCCCTGTCCCCGTGGTTGTGTCTGTCAAGGTCTGTGTTCCTGTTCCCGTGTCTGTTTCCTGTGGTGTCGTCTCTGTCCCTGTCCCCATGTCTGTTCCCCAAGTTGTCACCCACCTTGTGCCTGTGCCTGTCTCCGTTGTTCATGGTGTCTTTGCCTCTGTGTTTGCCTCCGCCTTGTCCCCTGGCCCCACTCCCGTGTCTGTCCCCGGTCCTGTACTGTCCGGCCCTGCTCCTTGCCCTGTCCGGTCTCCATGTGTCCCGTGTACCGCCATGCCCCAGCCCAGCTCCTGGCCCGTCTCTGGTCCCCCTGTCCCTGCCGTGCCCCGGTCTCCGTGCCCTGCTTTCCCCTGGTCTGTTCCTCCGGTCCGTCCCGTGTCTGCTGTCCCTGTCCCTCGCCGTGTTCCGTGGTTCCCTGTCTTGTCCTAGTCTGGTTCCCTGTCCTGTCTGCCCTTGCGTGCCCCAGAGTGGCACGCTTTGAGGGGGGGTTCTGTCACGTGCGGCTACGCCCCCTCTCCTAGCTGTCACTCTGGGTTCCCTCGTGTCTGTGTTCTTGCCCGTTTGTCCCGCCCTGCTCGTTAGTTTTATGAATCCCTCGTTTGTTACCACGCCCCTGTGTCATTGTCATCACCTGTCCCTAGTTTAGTTCTGTGTATAAAAGCCCCTGAGTCTCCCTTGTCCTTTGTCCGGTATTTTGAATTTATGTGTGATCGTGTCCTTCCCACCGCTGTTCTCTGTGCCTGACCGTTTTCGTGTTTCTCCTGTTTCCCGTGCCCCCTGTCTTGTGATGCCTGTCTTTGCCTGTTTTACGGACTGCCCTCCTGTTATCGACCCTGCCTGGCTATCCGACGACGAGTATGGTATTCCCTTTAATAAATCTCGCTCTTCTCAGCGATTGTGTCCGTCTCCTCGCTCCGTGGCGCAAGCTACGTTACAGTTTTTTGTATAGCATATTGTCAAGATCACCTGCTTGCATTCAACATTAGTTGTGGGATCTGCTTATATGTACAGTACTTTAGTAATTAAATGCATGCAAATGTCTATGTAATTTTGAATGTAATGAAACAGTGTTATAGGTTTATAGGCAATTTTCAAGTTGACAAAAAGAAACGAAACTATACAACAATTCATTGTATCGATGTGTTGAAGTTTACACAGTATGTGTAATAGGTCTTGTAATTTCTTAGTTAGTTTCTGTACAGTTTATTTAAGCAATTGCGTCATATATGTTGTCTGTTTTAACTCCAGTGCAAATGCAGGGAGAGGGAGGGAGAGAGAGAGAGAGAGAGAGAGAGAGAGAGAGAGAAAGGGAGTGCTTTTTTGTAGCTATCACCTGTGGAAGGGGGAGGAGCATCAGAAGACTACAGTATGTGCCAGCATAGCATAATAGTGAGAAGTGCGGAGAGAGAGAGAGAGAGAGAGAGAGAGAGAGAGAAACACTTTCAGAAACTTAAGCATTTATGACTGTGTCATTGCTAGGAGAAGTCGGCTGACCACCTGTTGGACTTTATCAAAACACAATGCCAATTTTTTTCTTTTAAAAAAATTTTCATTTACATTCGGAGACACACTAACAGAAGCCGGTACAGTTTTCTTTGGACTGGCCCAACATGATGACTGGAAAGTTTGACACGCAGGAAAGAGGTTTCAACTCAAAGGTAAATATAGCCTCCTAGTTCAGAGCAGCAGGTTTGTCGGGTTCTTCGACGGGGTCCGTCTGGTCTACCAGATTTTCCAGTGGTGTTCATGTCTGCTCTAGCCTTTTTTTGCTGTAGACAAAGAAAAGTAATGTTTGTATTAGCATGAAATGGTGCTATATACTTGGTTAATTTAAAACAAAACAAGAGGGGAAACAAAAGGACACCATGCCCTGACTATATGTTCATTCATCATTAGAATTTGCTGTTTTAGTGATAATTGTACATTTATAGCTTAGACAAATGATCTCCACACTTATTTGATTCAACCTGGTTCATTTGAACATTTGTCCAATTCGAATGGGTGGATTTTATGAAAGTATCTCCTTAAACCAGGGATCACTTGCTTATTGGAGGTCATAGCTTGAATTAACTTGAGCTGCTGAGCTGGTTTTTAACATGTATTTCTCTTAGATCTTAGGTTCCATTGCTCATTTAGTTATAGATATGTGAAGACACTATGGGTCCATGGCAAACAGATATATACATATGTAACTGTTGACTTTGTCATGTTTCTCATGGGGAATGCTAATACAGACTCAGAACACGTTCACGTAACATCTTGTGGCTAATATTGGAGATGTGTGTCTCCATTACAAATAATAGCATTTTCGTTTTTTAAATATATTTTTACCCACTGGATTGTTATAATGAGTTCAGTAAGAACATTTAGAATTTTTTTTTGTTTCAGACATGTTCAGACATCTTTACTAATTTCACTTGCCAGAAATTAATAATTACGTCCCTAATTTCTCACAAACAAAAACCTGATCAATCCAACATGAACAGGTAACAGGCACATGTGTAACAAAGCCAGGTCTACGGTCCAATATTGCATTTCTTTCTCTATATATGGTTTTACTTATTCAAGATTAAAATGACCAGCCATTATTTCCTGATGGAAATTGATCGATTTTTCTGTAAGTAATCACGGATATCATGACAGAATGGCAGGTATATAACGTTATAAATGTGACATTATCCACAGCCCTGGAACCTGGGCGAGCTGATGTGAAGACAATAGTGAGAATGCACACCCATGGGCTTCAACACTTGATACACCACATTGTCAGAGAGAAATGACTGGGAAGTTTGAGGACTTTTATTCACGGAGACAGGAAGCTTAGGTGGCTGAGTTATTATTTTAAACTTAAAGTCATTTCTTCTTTCGCTAAATCCACTCTACTGGCCTTTTTTAAACTCCAGTTCCTCGAGACCGGTGTTAGATGCCTCTAATGGAAACACATTTGAATATTCAAACAAAGGTATCTAGCTGCATCTGTTGCAATTCACAAACTTCCTGTGTCTGCTTTCTGCATGTATCCATAGCCTAATGTATACATATACATATATTAAAAGGACATAGATGACATGGAAGGAAGTTTCAATTAATAATTTATTTTCAAAATGGGACTTTGGGCGCTCCGGACAGGAAGCTGTAGGTCGACCCACCTGAATAGCTGCATGCCAATGGTATCATGCTCAGCTTGCGATTATTGTTTACTTCCGTGCTTTAGTGAGCTCATATACGCAGGAGAAAGAGAGCACTCCTCCCTTTGCACACAAAGAGGAAGGCTAAGATATGCTGTGAGAGTTAAGCAGGCTGGTTTCACCCCCTTTAACCAGACATGCGTAACCTAATGCCTGTGTGAGAAGCCACTGGACCTGGTTCTGCAAGGCTTACGTGCTCTGTGGAATTCACACTCTGAAGGTTTTCTTTTAAAGGTATCATATGTGGTCACTATGTCAGAAGGAGAAGTCAATAAGAACCCCTTCCGTTTTTTTGCTGGCATTTCTCGGATCTTTTCAGCCGAGATCTTTCGTCCAAAGATCTCAGGAGCTCATTAGACACGTCATCATGCGGGACAAAGGCAGCCTCTCCTGTTTGCCCTTTATTTCTTACTGTTTACGTTGTCACGTTTCCTCCTTGGGACTGATCAAATTTCCATGTGGACAGGAAAACATGGGAAAATAGAACTGTATATTATCTCAGGAAGTGTCTCTGGTTACACCATACAGTAGCATTTACATAACACACTCACTCACCTATCCACATATCTAACACCCCCCACACACACATTTAATGAAGACTATGAATTAAAGTTCAAAATAAACATTTTAACTATTAATTTGGAACTGCTTTACATAACACTCCCATAACTACCAATAGCACACTCACTCACACACATACGCACACACATGCACCATGTTTGGGTTTTATTGAACTCCCAATGTATAGCGGAACACCTAAATCTTTGATGTCTCCGGTCATGATAGTGCTCTCAGATGAAGAGTCTAAAATTTCAAGCATGGAATGTATCCAGTTTGGCTCCTCCCTCTGGCCCCAAGCTCCTCCTCTGCCAATGGCACATCAGAGTGGTTAGGAGAAGAGCTGGGAGAACAGATGCCTCTTTTGTCAGAGACATTCACAGCGACCTAATCTGCTACAGGTTGAGTGCTGAGTCAGGCGATGGGTGTCTAATTACACACAGAGACTGCATTACTAACAAAGATTTAACTGGATCTTTTGGTGTCTGCTGAACAGGGTAATTGGTTGGATAAGGTGGGGGGGCATAAGCAGATTTGCTGTCGATTAACACAGAGATGATTGACAACAGACATATAATACAAACTATTATGCATATTTTTTTATGGTTGAAGGATCGTGCTTTTATGGTTAATATTACTTAGAGATGTTAACAGTGGATATCCCTATTAAAAATAACATTTCTAATTTTAATGTACTTTAAAGCAAAGCGTTTCGTACTAAAAATGTACACCCCCCCCCCCAAAAAAAAACCAAAAAAAAAAAACCTTAACCATCACAAATGAGGAAAAATCATTACAACAGTTCAGCACCAGTTTGTCAACAGTTAGACAAACTGAGAAGAGGTTCATCTTTAATAAAACTGGGGAATATAGAATGAATCCCTGAACCATGAGACACTGGATAATTACATTTTTTACTTTGATTACTTTTGCACATGTTTCATTAATTAAATTACATTTTCATCAGGCAATTGACTTTAATTCTTATATAAAGGTGAATAAAATGTCATTCCAGGTGGATTGGTGTGTGGGCCTTTTACAATAAATGGAAATCAAAAAGGTAAACCAAAAGGTGCTGGTTTTAAAGTTCTCACACTGTCTCATAATTAATAACCTTTAAAGTGAAGCCTTGAAGATGAATGCTAATGCGGTAATGATTATAAAAGAGTTGACTTACACCCCCTAACCCTGCAGCATGGCCTCTCACTATGTTTCTACTATTATACCTAGTTAAGGGTAAGGTGGTAAATGTTTATATAATAAGGACGCCAATGCTGATAAATTGAACAAGGATTCAGTAGAACATCAGTGATTTTGTACTTGATACCTGTATTATTGTCTAATTATTACTCTCTGTATTATTATTATTAGGTTTTGGGTCCTGAGCTAAATAAATAAATAAACAAGCAATCTCTGAAAAGGAGATTAAAATGCAAAAAAAAGAAGCCGAGATAGAACTTTGTGATACTGTGTACTTTGTGATACTTTGACAACGCACAGTGTGTGTGTGTGTGTGTGTGTGTGTGTGTGTGTGTGTGATTTGAGTCAGTTCAGATCCAGGGCGTACAGGAATGTGAGTGCTGGTTAATGATTGCCTTAGGCATGTACTGTGAAAGGCTGGTAGAGACTGGTGCCACCTCCAGACTGCACTTGCTGGTCTTTGCCCTCATAAGGAGCTGGTAGAAATAACTGGCCAGTTAAGGCCTCAGTCTACAATGCAAGTCTTCACCCGCATGTGTGCAAGTGTTGTCTTGAGGAGTCACTCTACCCTGAAATGCATATGGAGGCCTGGATGATCGCAGGAAAGGGCTGATCCCTGATCAGTGCCCAGAAGGAAACACGTCCAACCAGCACTTTTGATTTTGTCCTATTTCATTAAGCAGAGACTGGACTGAGTCAACCAAAAGGAATGCGAAAGATCTGCAGAAACTAGACCTGCTAAATAGTTCCCTGAAAACTATTCACATGTTACTACCGCATGTTACTACTACTACTACTACAACTAAGTAGTTTCGTATTCTGAGTGTGAGACATTGTTCTTTGTGTAGTTTAGAGCTTCTTCATTTCAGGTATGAGTGGAAGATCTCCTGTAAACAGTATAGTTATGACACATTTTGGATAGATTGGACCGTGGGAATGGATCAGTCTTCCTTTTCACCACAGCACTGTTTTCTGAGAACACACATGTTATTTGAGGTATTTGTTTTAAAACTACACAGCCTACTGTGAAACTGTGAATCGGTCTCACATTTTTTGACAGTATCACATTTTGTGTAACATATTGAACATCAAAGGACATTATGCACCATAGAACAGAAGTAAAAATAGCCACCGCTTAAGAGTACAAGTACAAAACAAAAAGTTATCAGTTCATTGTGGATTACTTTCTGCTTGGCGTCACAGCTCATCTGTGTTACAAATGTCCTGGTTTTGCTCATTAGCTACAACTTGCAAAGCTGCATTCCTCACTGGGTCACGCAGGAATGCCATCAACAGTGTGTGAAGACAAAGCTGATGTAGCAAATGTAGAAAAAGCTCGGCCAGAGGTTCCTGTTTTGAGACGAAGTCTGAGCACTTCCAGGATCTCAGATTCTCAGACATTTACCGGCTCAAAGGGAACTAACCTTGTTTAAGGTGTTGGTATTATTGATGCAGTTCAGAAAATTAACCAGAGAAATAAAACATTTAATTATTTTACAAATATTTTGAACTGCATTGTTACTGTGATAGCTTCATAACTACCCTTCTTCATAACTGCCCTACTACAGAAATTCTACTACATTTTAAAAGTTTTTTTGACCAGGTTTTGACTCAATCCTTCATGAGTCTGTTATGTGCTTAAGACTCTCAGAATTTCTTCTTATAAAAAGAGAATACATCACACTGTTGGAATAGCTTTCAAACAAATTCACATTGTATACTGTTCCTGAGAAAAAGTAACAGAAAGATTCCGTCAGGACTTTCACACATTTTGACATTATCAGCGTGCACGTTTTTGTGTTTGTCTTCAGTGAGTCACATCAATGGACCTATCTTTAAAAGACCTGGAATTCACACAGACTCTTCCTTTTAACTGAGGTCAAGTGGTCTCTCTCGCCCTACAGGACACTGAAGAGAGGGCCATGTGAACGGGCCTGCTGCGTGACGCTGGTGAAGAGAGATGGAGCTAAAGGTGTGGGTGGATGGGGTGCAGCGCGTTGTCTGTGGCTTATCTGAGGAGACGTCCTGTCAGGATGTGGTCATTGCCCTGGCTCAGGCTATAGGTATGTGTTGATGTGCCTGCAAGAAAAAAAAACTGATAGCTCTGATTTCTTTTGCCTGACCAATTTCATTTACTTGATATTTACTTCATACAGAGTATTTACCACAGATGTTTAGCTCAAATATAATAAATATTCATTGAATGTTCATATATATTCATTGAATACCAACACTTACATCTCATATTCTTATTTATTTGTCCTCTAGGGCAAACAGGCCGTTATGTCCTCATCCAGAAGCTGAGGGACACCGAGCGACAGCTGGTAGCGAATGAGCGGCCCCTGGAATCGCTGGCTAAACTGGGCCAGCTGAGCAGTGAGGTGCAGTTTATCCTTCGCCGCACTGGCCCCACCAGCAGCGAGGGCTCAGACCTGGACCAGCTGCCCGCAATCCCCAAGTTCCTGGAACCTGAGGCCCCGAAGAGGAGAGAGCCCAAGAAAGCTCTCAGCTTCAACCTGGGCCCCACTACCTCAATACAGACGCACACCAAACAGCCGAGGAAGGTGACCAAGGACCCCTCAGACCTGAGGGCACCCTCGTCCTCTGCCCAAGTTGGCCAGTCCAAAGAGGACGTATTCCGGCAGGTCCTTCAGCAGCAGGGGAAGCTGCAGGCCCTCCAGGCCCATCTGGAGGCTCTGGAGCAGCAGGTGCAGGTCTTGGAGCAGCCCTGCCCTCCTGGACTGTCTCCAGACCTGCTGGAGGAAATGAGCAACCTGGGAGAGGCGTACAGGTGCAACGAGGCAGAACTGGCCCACGTCGAGTACTGGGAGTCGGAGTACCACGTGGAGGTGCAGAGGGAGCAAAGCATGTTGAGACAGCTCAGGGAGCTCCACGCCGCTCTGGATGAGCACACTCGCCAGATCCACGAGACGGGAGACCAGTCCGAGAGATTTGAGCGAGACCTCCGGCTCCAGGTGGAGACCAGGAAGAATGGTCTGCGTTACGCGCGGGCGAGCATGGAGGAGTCTCTGGAGCAGATGAGGGGACAGCTAGATAACGCCCAGCATCAGGGTTCTGAGCTGGGCTTTTCCCTTGAGGAGACAGAAAAAGCTCTCCACGTGGCAGAAGACCTGCTACAGGTATGCAATAATATAAACTTTGCAGAATACATTACAAGTCTGGAAGACATCTAAAGGCAGTCAGTAGTATCCAACCGTTTCGCACAATAGCACTTTTTTCAAACTACATAATTATACATAAGTACTCTGCAGTTATGCATTTTCACCCCTTCTTTATTCTGATGGCTCTAACTTACCTGGAGATGTTGTCCTTTAAAAAAGAAACAGGTTCATGGAATTAGTCTTGATGTCCCGGCAGGAATCTCTGTGAAGCAGGACACAATGCATTTCCTTTACTCATTACCTGCATAAATATCTCAAATGCAGGTCTTGTTCTGGCAGGCTACCGGTTCCAGTGTGCTTTCAATGACCATTTCTGATGTGCCCTTAAGCAACGTGCTTTAAAGCCAGTAAAACTGTAGATTTCCCAAAAGGCAGTTCAAAGCTGAATCGTTCCTACATAAAGCTCTTTGGGCCGGTTTCCAGATCCATAAGCACACACACAGATTAAAAATAACTTTAATACTGGTAGTGTAATTTAGTAATTTAGTCCATGTCCAGGAAACCTTTCTGCTTGCCCTCTTTCTTTCTAAAGACTAGGGGAATGCATTTTCTTAATTGTTTTCTATGCAATTAAGAGATATTGACCTTAGTTATTTTTGACTTTACAGTCAGGAAACATTATTGTAATGGATATAAGTACAATGCTTTTCATTAAAGCATTTTGCTGCATTTACCATTTATCATAGTTTATGTGAAGAATTGATCAGGATCATCACTATAATTGATCAGCCTCATCACCACAATCTTCAATTATTTTAAATCAAACACACGTCCACTTCAATTCTGCCATTGTTTTTGTTAACAAGCATGCATCACTGAGTAAACAGTCAGATACACTTCAATAAACACTGCATGGTATGTTTACCCTGACATGCTAAACATCTATTCCACCATTCCTCAGTCAATCTGGGTGGCAGTCATGTACAAACAGTAAAATATCATTTTAGTAGTGAATCTCACGAAGCTTAAAATGCCACATCCAAAAAACTAACAAACAAATGACCTACCAAACAGATGAAAACAGATTTAGATTTGACAGATGTTAACTAATGCTTGGGTAAGAAATAAATACATCAGTAAATTCATAGTACATCTCTGTCCAGGTTGGAAAGTGGTGTATTCTAGTGACTCATATATATGGACACTTCCCACTCAATTTTACAGCACAGAAAGTACAATTAATCTAGATCTTCTTTCAGAACCAACTATGATGTCTTCAGCAGGACCTGCTGTTATAATCACTTATATGCACTGCATCACTATTATCTAAATAATGCCTCTGGTTCTGGTTCTTAGATTAGGCCTTAATTTACATCAAATGCGACAAGCTGTCTTTATTTATCCGTAATATCATGCTCGCAGCTAACTGCAATTTAGCACGGTGGCTTAGCTTGCTGATCATTTTTGCTCTTTTTTAAAGGCTAAAAGCAACGAAGTGAACGAGCTGAATAAGGAACTTCGGCAGTGTAACCTGCAGCAGTTCATACGGCAGGCGGGAGTTCCTCCAAGCCACCCCAGCCTGCACCCAGATGACTCGGATCTGGCCCACCTCATGCCCGACGGACAAAGCGATGAAGGTAATGGGTATAAAAGTTACCTTCACAAAAAACTTAAACTAGACAAAAAATTAAATAAATAAAAATAATATGATACAGTCTGTGGCAGCTCGCAATGTAGGCTACTGCGTTACTTTTGCGGCTTTAGTGTGAACCCATGTGAGCTTGACAATGTAAACACTGTCAAAATTGCCACAGCTTATCTCCTGCATGGTCCGAGCAAACTTTAGGGTTATGTAAAGAATAAAGTAAAAAGTATGAAGTAAGTACACAGTATGACTTGAGCTCTATTGTGCAATTCGTGCTCAAGGACATAGCCGTAAACGCTCTACGTCTCCTGCTCTGCTTAAACAGACTCGAATCATTCAGTGTTGGAGTTCAACCCTCGCACCACTGCCAAGCAGATCCTGGGTAACCCTCGCAGCCTTCAAAACCCACTGGTCTCCAGTCTCCATCCAGAGGGTGTGTATGTGTGAAACCGAACCAGCCAGTATCTGACAGTCAGTACTCTGGCGCCCCCTAGCGTCCTGTCTGTAGCGCTCTTCCAAGCCTTCCTCTTCCTACTTTTCCAGGCTGCGCCCTCTCCTTCGCTTTGGCTCCTCCCTTCTTCTCTGTTGGCTCTTCGGGTCTGTGTGTGCTCCTTTGGGGATTTGTAGGTTGTAAGACAGCACTAATCTGACTGAGAAAAGAATAGATAAACACATAACACAATATTTCTTAGGAAAACTAAATTTCAAGTGATTAAATGAATTTCAAGTCTTTAAATGAACATTAGATATTATCATTTTCATTCCTCATCGCACTGGAAAGCTCAAACCACTTTTGTGTCTTGCAGTCGTGTCATCAAGAGAAGTGTCATGGCGGTAAAGCTTGGATTACAAGCCTGGGGATCTGTTCACTGTTCACTTTATATCCTGTCTACACAGTTTTGTTTTCTAATTCAGGATTTTTATTTTTGTGCGTCATTCCTGAAATCAGTTTGTGAAAATGTCATGTGCAAGCATAAATACATATATGTAAATATTGTTATCTTTTTTTAATTATTGAAGAGATTGAGCTGTTGAATGTATTTTATAAACCTTTGTTTTTTTTCTTACATTATTTCTAAATACATCTGTAAACATGCATAATTAAACAGTAAAACATGCCCGGATGTGTTTTGTATATAACCCAAAGGCCATTGTTATATGAAACTATATATTTATGATTTGTGTATATATTTATGATCACATGGTATGTTACATATGCCATTATGCATGGAAGCATTAACCTATACTGCAACCTTTTTGTAAGTTACGTGCACATGCAACCTAAGTGAGAGAAGTTATAGAGGAAGTGGGAACTATGGATGCTTCAAAACCCAACACCAAAACAACTAGGTCATCTGCACCAACATCTGTACCATCTCTTCTGTACCAAAATCTGCAGATCGACAAGTCCAAAGTGTAGCAGGGTAACAGCACGAAAACAGACCCACCAAAGCCTCTTCCAGCCTCTTTCCTGCTAACATACAGCATTTGGATATTGGATCTGGCATGTAGTCTCCCGTGTATTGTGAGATTTCTAGTTTTGAGATCAGTGGCTTTGGTTCATGTCATGGCCAGTATACTGTGTCTGCATTGGTTCATGGTTTAGATTTTATTTCTCCTATTCAACTCACTCATCCAAGGACCTATGGAGGTTTCTTCTTTCTCAGTTCTCCGTGTGATTGGAGGATCCCCTGTCCTTCAGGTCTGCTCCACAGCCTCGAGGAAGTTCGGATATCTGCTGTGACCACGTTGCGTCTTTTTACTATCAGCTGACCACACTTCTCCGTCCTGAATTACAATCCAATATCTTTGCTGTAGATCCTAGTTGGGTGGATCATTCAGTCAATGTCACGTTCCATCTTGGTGTACCGCTTGACCTGGCTGATGGTAATTCTGCTCCTGAATCTGTAACCTTACCCACTCTTAATCTGCTTATGTAAAATAGCAGCTGGAACAGTTAATGATATATACCGTGATATTTCCTTGATATATACACACTACACTTTATGGTGTCCTTGGCAGTTATCTTCAGGTTGGCTTCTAGTGTTGTTCTCCAAGTTGATGATGATTTATTATTATTATTATTATTTACTACTAGTAGTAGTAGCAGCAGTAGGTTACCAATGGTAGACATTTAAGGGAGCAATAAATAATGTTTACAATCAAAACTTAGGAAACTAAATTTGTGGAAGTGATTTCCATTTTTATGGTTTCAATTATTTTTTTCTATAAAATGCAGCTCATAAGATAGACAGTCAAATATGCTTGATAGAGCAAGTCGCTTAAATGGAGGACACCATATTTACAGTACATTTAGAACAGAATCTGAAACATCCAGGCTTCTAGCTGTCAATCCAACAGTTATTTCTTAATATGAAGAAGAAGAACTGCAATCAAATTCCTTTCAGATTTTCAGGTAAGGATAAACATAAATTGTTTATGTAGACTGCTGTAAATTAGCAATATATAACCTCCAGGCATACTAATACTAGCTACATGACCTAAGAATCAAATACATTCTTTGTGTTTCTGTCTGAATTAGTTAACTTATGTTGCTTTAGCAAGAGCTGGCAATATTAAACTGTATTTATCCAGCTGTTAAGCCGTATGTGACTAGCTTAACTATATATCCTAGCTAGCTAACGGTAAATGGTGTAAAGTTTCCCATTTAAAAACCTTGAATGCTTTTTGGGAAAGGCTTCTCAAATTACCCTGACAGTATGCTGCTACTTATATTACCTAGGTGGAGATAACAAACAAACAAAGAATAATAACAACAAAACAGCGTTATTGCTACATAGCTTAACCAGCTAACAACACTGACTTTAACCCTAACCCTGATCCTTACCGTGACCCTGACCCTGACCTTACCCTGACCCTGACCCTCTCCAAACCGTAACCCTTCAGTGGGCAGTCCGTGACCACGCCGCAACACTGTAAACATCTCTACTGTTTTGCCTGCATTACTGAATGGGCCAAGGTAAGAGAATACTGCATAATACACAGTAATAACAGTAATTGTATTGTATGGATGAATTGGCTTTGATGATTTTAAAGTGAACCAGTTTGGAGAGTGTTTACGTTTGTAACGGACCGTTTTCTTTCTAGACAACAAATTCTTGTCCTGTGGATCGACTAGAATTTAATGTCCTATATAAGAGTTGTGTTGGAGGCAATATTTAAAAAATTGTAAGGCCAAGTTATTACCCTTGATTATTGATTTTTTATGTATGTGTGCTTTATGGTTTTTATGTAGATACGTATTTATATGTACAACACATTAATGTTTGTGGATTTGAGGTTAAAGTGGAGCTCCCTCAGCATCGTGGATTAAAGGAAGAAGATGCTTATGTGTGTGTGTGTGTGTGTGTGTGTGTGTGTGTGTGTGTGTGTGTGTGTGTGTGTGTGTGTGGAGTGAGAGAGGATTGACCGGAGACACCTGACGCTCTTCAGCTTTGTCTGTGACTCAAGGTGAGACAACCTCAAACACACAATGTAATGCATAATCGGGGTTAAATATGGCATTCATGATAATGTTTGTTTTGATCTTGAAAGGTTCTACATAGGATGCCTTTGCCTACCTTTAAGTGCCATGCCATTTGAGGACTGGTTCTGTGAGGAATGTACCGGTCTTACCAACAATGGTGTCTCGAGAGAGGAAAGTGAGATAGACGCGGTTGAAATAACAGACCTCCTGGCTGAGGAGGAGATCGTTTGCTTCTTGCCTCAGACTTTCCGGTATGAGGCAGCAGTTCTCAATACCTCACTGCACACACAGAAGTGCGAGGGTCAGGCCCCTCAGAACCAGAGACATGCCAGTTCAGTTCAGGCAGTCCAGGTTACATGCTCTCTCCATAACTTTCATTTATTCTTGAATGTTTTAAAAAAGAGAACTATTTATTTACATTGTACATAATTGTGTTGAGCAATTTCAGCTTTCCTTAATGTTTTTGTTATTTGTTTATTTAACAGCCTGTGCCCAGATGCCATCTGAAATCAACCTGTTTTAGTGCTGAAGATGCTACAGGAAGCAACATATTAAATACTCAAAAATAAGAGAAGCAAGTCAAAATAAATAAAGAAAAAAGTACAAAAAAGACATCCATTTGCTTCCTGTGCTCTCCTATGGTCAGTGTGGGGGTGTTCAAACAGACTGAGCAGCAAGAGTGAAAGTGTTTTCAATGTTGCTGGTATATTATATCGTTTGAGGTGTAGGTAGGACACCCAAGTATTTCTCCACTGCAGGTTTGATCTGAACATCTTCCCACTCAGTGCACCGAATGCAGCAGAATCACAGAAGAATGAAGGAAGGTCTCTGCTAGTGTACTGGAGTCATCTGTAGAAACACTTTGAGGAGACAAATAAACTCATGCAGTGTTAAGGCACAAAGGATGCTGTAACAAAAAGATAATTCATTGCCATGGATGACCAGCCATTCTCTGTTGTTGACAATGCTGGATTTTGAATGTCCCACAGAGCCTAATATGTGCCATTTAAAATTAGTTTTGGTTCTCAAAGAAATAACTCATTTATACTCTTCAAAATATGCTCTGTTTCAAACATGAACTAGTATCACATTCTTGGACTTCCCTGTCCAAATCGTGCTGCTTCTCTGGGTGTGTGTGTGTGTGTGTGTGTGTGTGTGTGTGTGTGTGTGTGTGTGTGTGTGTGTGTGTGTGTGTGTGTGCATGCGTTCTATTTAATGCAGTTGCTTATTATGGCCACATGATGGAAGCACTCGCATCAACACTTCAAGATATGGGTAATGTGACAACACAAAAGCCACCCATTGATTTTTCAGTAGACAAAATAACTGAACAAAAACATCTCTTATGTGAAACTGAAACAGATAGCTTAGAGTAAATGAAAGTGACACTGTATGGTCTCAAAAAAAAATTAATTAGTGTGATACTATAAAAAGTATTTTACAGCTGAAATAATAGGAAAAGGTTTCATTGTTTGGCTTATGACCTCATCATGATGCACCTGAGCTTTGAAACAGAACAAGGAAGTGGTTTTCACTCAGCACAAAGCAACACTGCAAAGTGAGACTCCCTAAACCAACTAAACCGAATGGAAGGTATTTGGAGACACTCGTGCCCATTTCAGGTGCAGCAAAGCACCGAGGCCCCTCAGATTATTGTGGGTCAGCACGGTGAAACTGGCGATCCAGCTGTTCTCAGATGTGCTCCACTGTACTGAGAGCAAGTGAGTCAGGAGGCCAAAGAAAGACACCAACATCACAGTCATGCTCCTGAAACCAATCGTGCACCACATTTGCATGGTTAGTTTGGGCATTTTCCAGTTGATAGGTACCAATACCTAGTGGCAAACCAGAGATGATGCTGATGATGAACTATATAGTTAACATCAACAGCTTAAATGTGACACATTAAACATATGTCTGCTTCATATGCCCAGATGTATATGGTGTTCCCTGATACCTCGTTTCTCCTGTGTTTGTTACAGAGGTTAACTGCTCCACTGTGGTGCAGCGATTGCTCTGTACCACTGGATGGAGTCATCATTCTCCTTTGGCATCAGTGGCCTGTGGGACACCACTGTTATTACGGAGCATGTCGAGAATTCTCTCTGTGCAGCCTTAGACAAGGTTGCGCCATTGTGATCTAAGAGAGAAAGTGAGTAAAGAATGTCTCCTTGGTACAATGGCCACACACATAGTCTCAAACGAGCTGTGCGAATGCTGGAATGTAAATGGCGAAATTCTAAATTAGAAATATATACAGAATCATGGAATATTGAATATAAGCATGTCCTCCATATAGCAAAATTGTCATACCTGTCATCTTAAAACAATCCATATATTGACATATTAGAATAGACGTATACAAAGAAAATTCCAAGTGATTATGTAAAGATAAGCAAAATTGCAGTGAACTACACAAATTCACAAGTTCCACCGAAAGAGGAAGTGCTTCTTATTTGCTTGCAGAGATGATGCACTTCTGTTTCCCTCTGAAACATCCTATTCCTGTATCTCTGTATCTTTCTATAGACAGACACACACATATATAGAAGCATAGAAAAGTTTAGATATGCGTCAACATGCAGTCATTCTTCTCTATGACATATTTTGAGAATGCACGTCATCGGTCCTTCACAAAAATGCTGTCTACGGAAAGTAAACGGAAAGTAAAACGTCAAGTAAAAGTCCTTTTAAAATTTAAAGAATTTGTGTATGCGCCCATATTTACCAACTTCTCTCTGTGCAGCCTTAGAGAAGGTTGCACCATTGTGATCTAAGAGAGAAAGTGAGTATGTTGTTTTTACCTTTTTCACTGGTTTGTAATGAGCACATCCTCCTCTTACCCCACCAACTGGATCGTGAAGGATCATTGTCTTCTGTCCAACAGTAAAATGCATGTTCTGCTCCAAGACTGTGATCACTTCCTTGAGAAGGCAAGAACAGTGATGGTATTAGGTTTTGGTTGCACATACAACTATATGTATACCATGCGCTGAAAGACTATAAAAAATATTCAAATTCAGATCTGCAAATAATATCACACCTACAGAATTATTTTGCTTTGAGTGGACAGACTGGAAAGCCTGGTTAGATTCTTCTGGATCTGAAAAATGTGAAATGTAAGGCAATTTATGGATGGAAATGTTATTAGAAGTGATAATAAATGAAAGGATGCTCCTTTACTGTATTGTAGATGTGGGCTTTTCTATGCCTGCAATTTTTTGAAAATTACAAGTCTAAATAACTTGTATTGCATGTTCCTGCATATGAAACAAACACTTTTAAACAGTTTTCTAATTCCTGTGATACGATAAATTTTTATTAAGGAAATAAAGTAGTGTGGTTTTAGTGTGGTTTAGCCATTAAATTAAATCATTAGTGAATATTGTGTTTATGGAAAATATCTGTTATTCTTTCTTTCTTAGGATTTTGCTGGAGGGAAAACGTATGACTTGATCACTCCATCCTTGATCACGACAATATTCCTGCCACTAGAGGGTGTTTTTTTGTTAAGTCAGTCTATCAGAACTATTAAAAGCACTAATAATATCTCTTGTGGAGTCTTTGCCTTGGCTATGACTATGTCTGCCTATATTTGTTTAATGTAGAGGAATTAAATGGCATAGAGAGATACGTTTGATTCACAGTACTATTTTAATTACCATGTGAAATATGTGTAAACTACACGATTCCTTAAATGCTTTTCACACGTAGGGGTTTGATTTCAGATACGACTCTTTTGCTCCAGCGATTTTGTTTGTTTGTTTGTCTGTTTGTTTGTTTTTACTTTGCAAATGTATATATCACCAATACATTTGTATGTTAAGTTAGTATAACAAACCTGAACAAACTGGGCCTAAGCACCTATTTAAAGACTGCTAAATCATTCGAAGAAACGTCTTATTGATAAAAAAAATAGTATGATATTATATACTATAAATATATGTTATCATGGACGTAGTTTTGATTTCATAAGTGGGGGGGACACAACCTGGGGTGGCGAACTGTTGAGCGGGGGGGGGGGGGGGGGGGTTGAATGAAAATTGTTGAGCGCTGTGAACAAAAATTGTTGAGGGGGGGGGGGGGGGAGCTCGGAGCTGCATGATCCTAGTGCTAGATTTGTCGCTATTTGGATATTGTTTTTTTAACCGTTAAAAAGTGGGGGGGACATGACTTCGTCGCTACTTAAATATTTGGTTTTAACTGTAAAAACTGGGGGGGACCAAAACCGGCTTTTGAAAAAGTGGGGGGGACATGTCCCCCCCGTCCCCCCCCAAAACTACGTCCGTGTATGTTATAATATAATAACATAAATTACCTGATTTAAAACAAACAAACATGAAATTCGTTAAACTGACAGCGCGCATGTATGTAATTTCAATGAAATCTAACTGGTTAATAAGCTGCGATGAGATGACCACAGCCAAATGTAAATGTGTCCGGCTTATGCGCGTGGCGCAGTGTAGGCGCAGAATGGTTTCTTTCAAATCCTCAAAGCCACGCGCCCGACTCGTGAAGGCAGAGCCGAGGAATCATTCATCGGGGCGGGGTCTTCTCGGGGAGCGTGCAACTCCAAAGGGGGGTGGGGAATGTGGCGCGCGTGTTGAAAAGGACCGCGTGTCACACATCACTTTCAAATCGGTTGTTGAACAGGTGCCACCAACATCTAACAAATTCCTCTTGCGTTCCGGTTGCGCGAGCCACGCGAAAGGCACGAGAGCGGTGCGCTGCCGTTCCTATTGGTCGTTTGTCGTGCAACGACTTCGCATCTTACTTTTTGCACCCCTCGGTTATATTTCATGTATTTTACGCAAATGGAGACCACCGTCATTACAGCCGCGCATTTCACTCACGGTCCGTACCGCCTGCAACTGTCGGAGAGTTTTGTGCCTCTGCAGAAGCTTCCCAAGGAGCGCAGCTCGCCACACGCAGACCCAAAGGACGGCAGGTCCAGGGTGCTGAAGAGACAGCGCTCCACGAGCCCCGAGCGCCTGAGGTGCAAGCGCAGACTCACTTTCAACGGCCTCGGATATTCTATCCCTCAGCAGCAGCCGGTCGCCGTGGCAAGGCGCAACGAGCGGGAGAGGAACAGGGTAAAGCAGGTCAACATGGGCTTCCAGACGCTTCGTCAGCACGTGCCCAACGGTGCGGCCAACAAGAAGATGAGCAAAGTGGAGACGTTGCGGTCCGCGGTGGAGTACATCCGAGCGCTCCAGCAGCTCCTGGACGAACACGACGCGGTGTCTGCCGCGTTTCAGTGCGGCGTCCCGTCGCCGGCTGTCTCACATACGTATTCCGCGGGTCCGGAGTCACCTCATTCTACATATTCATCTGACGAGGGCAGTTATGAGCATCTGAGTTCAGAGGAGCAAGAGCTGTTGGACTTTACCACATGGTTCGACAGGTACTAGTTACAGGTAATGCAGCTTCTATTATACAGTGCACATAGACAATTCATGATTACAATGTTTGACTGTGTAATGGACTATGAATTAAACCCACTTTTCTCTGTAACCCCAGTCTAGGTGATGAAAAACTCATTTCTATGGTGCTGAAAAGGACAGCGGTTTTGAGGAACATCTCCGGTGTTCATACCAAGTGCGCAGAAACCAATATACTGACGAATCGCCAAAGCACCCTATGCGCGAGGACCGTTCCGTGCGGCGCACGAGGCAAAGTTGTTTCCTGTGCTTATCAGCCACGTAACTCACACACATCGTGTTGATGATAAGCGCAGAACTTCCAAATGTTGGACGCGGAAGACCCGAGGACTATCCATCAGTAAATGTGACGCAGAAAATGCTATATTTTTTGTCACTGCTGTACCATTTATGATAAGGGAAACATCTTAGGTTGCGCTTGATGATGTTTGTGGGTGTGTTCACATCAAGGAAAACGCGCTGAGGTTAAAACATTCCCTATAGGCAAACCGAATGAAAAATGCATGTGTATTAGATAAGCAGTGAGGTTTTTGTACTGAATGAATGACTTTTATATAAAAGTGTGCACTTGTGTTTCATACAGACTTGTGTATATGTAATTGTTTTGTAAAGAGAATACTTATTTTATGTATAATAAAGATAATTTTATTTATTCAGAAACTTTGTCTTGTTTTATATATTTAAGACCAGGATTGCTGTATGTTCACCCCTTTGCTGTGTTTCTGAAATTTTAACCTAGAAACTCAAAATGTGCAGAGAAATGTAACCCTTGATGCTTTTAATTCTGTTACAAAACTCACAACCTCCTTCAAACTGAGATCAAACATAAAGGCTATTATGTGGATGTTTTACTTTAGCTCTTTAGATCTATGTTTGTCCACAATCATTTCCCCATCTTGTAAAATTAAGCATTAATATTATGTGTCCAGCATATTTCAGTTTTGAATACATCAAATCTAATGCTCAATGTTTAATTAATCAGTCAAGCGATCACAGCAAAATAAGGCTGTATGCCCTGGGGAATGAGTTTATCTACTCTTCAGTGGTCATTTGTAAAAATCATTTATCTTGGTCTCACATTGCCTGGCATTTCAAAAGGAGCACCTCTGAACTGTGTCAGCTTGGTTTAATTGATGGTACCTATTTATTACTGCACAGAAAAGTGACACTGACTGGGCAAAGGGAAGGATCCGTGCAACCTTGAAAAAAACATGCCTGCTGGTTAATATGTAAGAGACAGCAAAAAGCTGAAGTTCAAAGTAATTCATAATACATGAATACTTTTAACAGTGTAACCAATTTGTTTGCAAGTGAAGAAAGGCAGTGAAAAGACACCAGAAGACACAACACTAAATTAATTTGTTCTGGAGGACATCCAGATTTTGGCCACGATCTCTTTAGAGTCACTTTTCTTTTACTCTTCATGTCATTTGCTTCTCATATACATGCTGTCTCCTTCTAGTCATAACGCATTCAATGGTGGCTTAGATTTATGAAGAAAAGTCAATACAACAACATTTAAATATAGCTCTCGTGCACCAACCTGTTTGTATGTATCTAAACCACCTGTATGAATGTAAAATGCTTGAGATATTAATCTACAAAATGCAGGGGTTCTGTGTGTAATCATTTGCATTAACCATTGTGTCTGCAAAGTTTGAACGCTGCACAAGGCCCTTTTGCCATTATCCAATCAGACGAGCTTGTTCTAATAGTGAATGGCCCTTGCATAAGTGACACAAAAGCACTTTTGTGCAAAGGGCCACACCATATTCATCATGTAGTGCCTTCAAGACAAATCTGATTGGTTGTTCCAGGCACTTTGATGTTGCTCCAATGTGCAAGTGGCACAGTGATGGCTAACTTCAGCCTGTATTGCCTATTTGCAGTGCTTGGAGCAGGGGGTCCCTTTAATCTGTGAAAGAGTAAATTCATAATAGCGTTCCTGCTCCTACAAAAACAATCGGGCTGATTGACACTACTTTACAGGCGCGCAAACAAAGGCCTGATTTATGTCCAGTGGCAAATCAATGGAGCTGAGCGTGGGCCTCATTCAGACAAATTTGAATCTCACTCTCCCTCTGTCTCTTCCTTATAGACTCCCTCCAGCACCACTGTTTGGTCTGTGTTCCCTCTGCTCTCCAACGCTTTATTGGGTGCGTGTGGCTATCCAGGGCCATTCTGTTTCAGACGAGCAGCTATTTGTTTCATGTCAGACTGGGGACTGCCCCGGACTTCTCTGTCATACGCAGCGTCTGTGTGGATGAACCATACAAGTCCAGGATGAATTTTACTCAATGAGTTAATGAGGGGAATAAAGACGGAGGGAGAAACACAGCATCAGTTTTGTTTTGTTATTTTTTATTCAATTAGATTGTTCGTTCTAGCACTTTAAATGAGGTATTTGGGTCTGGCTTCCGGGCTTATCATTGCACAGAAATAGCACTTAAATTCTTAATGATCTTCCCATGGTTAATGAAGATGCAGGTAGCCTGACCTGTTCTTTGTACATCACAGTGGTGCGTTTGATAGAGTTGATCACAGCACTGTTTGATCAGCTACAATGCTGGGACTAGTCTCTCAGGCTCTGATTGGTTCCAGTTCTACCTGAGAGGACAGAAATATTAGGTTGCACTTATGCAGCATGCCAGAGTCTTGCTTTCAGTATTGAGAACACCGTTTAATCTGTTTATGCTTAAGCATTTCCTTGCAACTGTATGCAGATTTTCAAACACTGCGTGCGTCACAAAACTAAATTCCTTAATATCAGGAAGGGCAGACTAAGAAATGCTGCACTGGAACACTTAGAGTACCTATCTGTGCAAGTTAAAACCCTCAAAAACCTGGGTGTCACCTTTCACTGTGATTGCACTTTAAAAACCAGTAATTAAAAAAGAAATATTGCAAAAATACACTGAGAAATATATCCAAAATCTGTGATATTCAGCTGATAGCAGAAAAATGTATGCAGGATACATGGAGCATATTTTACCTGTGCTCACTACGTGTGCTCTGTAGATGAGTTTAAAGACCTTCAAATGCTTTCATGGTCTTGCTCCATTCTACATCAGTGAGTAGAAAATTAGATCTGCTCATGCAGGACTAGCGATGTGCTCCTGCGATCTACCAATGGTGACGTAGACACACTGGCAGTCTCACTTTGAGCAGCAAAACTGCACAGTCTTCTGCTCATGAGCTCTGGAGTTCCTTTCCTAGCAACCAGAGGGCTCTTGATGATCTAGGCACTTTTAAGAGGTGGGTGAAGATTTGTTTAGATTAGCTTTTAATTAACCTGTCACTTCCACACATTTTACTGCTGTGTTTTATTCCTTGTTTTATATTTGAGCTTTTCATTCATATTGTATTTCCTTTTTTGGACATGGTTCTTTTATTTTGTCTTAATTTATTTACTCGAATTTTATTTCTACTTTATAAAGCACTTTGTAATGTTACCCTTATATTACGCTATATAAATAAAAACACTATATAAATAAAAACACTATATAAATAAAAGCGCTATATAAATAAAGTTTGCAGAGTGTTGCTCATCATTTCTTCGCTGTTGCATTTACCCACATTTGCCCATCATCAAATATCCCCATGATGCACAAACAACAAGGTCTGTAAGCTCCTTGATCTTGCGATTTCATGCATCACATCCTAACCAATATTTGCCTTGAGAGCGCTCTCTTAGGTTCTCCTCTCTCTCTCTCTCTCTCTCTCTCTCTCTCTCTCTCTCTCTCTCTCTCTCTCTCTTATACACACTCTTCTTGCAGCATGTTTGTGTGCAGAGGGAATGATTCATCCTGTCTGGGTCTGCATGCTAAAAGGAGTCTTAAATGTCTCCTACACGCCTCTCATACACTCTCATCCTTTCTGCATGCGATGGTCTACCGGCTTGGCGCAGGGCCAAGGCCCCCTGTCTCAAACTTTATGGCAGACATTCATAACTAATCCTTCTCATCACACCCTGTCCCTCCGGCTTCCGTCTTCCTCACAGTAGAAGAGAATCTACCACAAAACAAAAGTAGGTCTTCAGGATCCTGCCGTCAGTAAGATAAGAAGAAAACCTTCGTGCTGACAAATTTAGGCAAGCAAGATGATCACTCTTAATATAGTATTATGGATTTGATGGGAAGGAGAGCAAGGAGATCATAACTCCAGCAGGGAGGCACTCTAAAACATCAAATGGCTACACCCCCAATCTGTGGGTGGCTAGCAAAGTTTCCCTGCAGGCTTGTTGGGGCCACATAGGCAAATACGCTTCTCATGCTCCTATCTGTCCGCCACACTTCCATTGTTACGGGGCGTCTAATATCTCCACGGCTTCTGCTTGTTTGAAGAGCTGCGCTGATTAGAGGCCCTCTTTGTGGGTGGCTCTCACAATTTATTCAGCCGCCCCAAATAATCTCAATGGCCAACTAACTTTCCCCTTCAGGATGAAGGCTGCCATGTAACGGACGATTAGGAATTCTCTTCCCCTTATCTGTCTAATTACACGGCAGTCAGCTGTGTTGGCTGGCTGCCTTTTAACGATAGAGATCGAAATGGTCAGTGGTTGTGACCTCAGCTCAGTTTACTTGTCAGTTGTCGGTAGTCCGTTGGGTTCCACACTTCTCTTTATCCTGTAAAGCACTTTGGGCTGTGTGTATGAAAGGTGCTATACAAATAAAGATTATTATTATTAAGATGTAGCATAATAAAAGCATTCGTTGGAATGTGCCTTACACAGCAGTTCACTTATAATGTCATGAGAGGAAGGTGCATATACTCTATTACATTTCCTTCACTGTTAATAAAATGTCAGCATTATTTGTACATGGGTTAAATAATGTTTAATTTAGGATGTTTTTATTGCTCTCATGTCTAATTAATAGTCTACAATATCCCTTAAGCTTCTTCTACTACACTGGCACGCTGAATCCGCTTTACATCAAATCTATGTTTTAGGCATATCGCTTCTTATGCAGACAGTATGCTCACTAGGTCCAGTTGCAGTCAGTACTGATGCAGTGTAGTGGCACAGACCAATACCCTGGAAAAAGGTCACCCGATAGATAGTGTGTCAAACCAAATTATGGTCCTGCAGTTTTGGGCATGTCCACAGTGTGCTACTCATCTGTCTCCCTTGGGCCTTCTTTGCTTGACCAACGGACAATGAATGAGAAGCCAGAAAAGGCCCCAGCGGACTAAGGCCCTTGGTTGTGGAGGTTTAAAAAAAAGCATTTTGCAGTGTGTAAAGTATTTGTTAAATGTATATGTAAAATTTATTTTAAAGTAACCCTTAAAGGGCATAAGGTAACATCCTTAAGAAGAGTCTGAGACCTAAACTAAGGTGGGTTTCCAGGAAAAAAAGAGATATTTCTAGCTGTGATTTCCCATTCCCATTACCAACATTTGAACTACCATCTTTTCTTTTCCATATGTATACCATATACTGAATCTTTGAAGCATGTGATTTTGCATATGTATGCATATGTGTAGCAGAGTGAAAATCATATCTGCTTGTCTAAGGTGGTGATTTGCATGTGGTAGAGGGGCCTGGGAGGGGTCCCTCCGCACGCCGCCTGCAGGTTTAATCATTGGCTTGCTGTTCAGGTGCCCCGTTATCACCCCATGATTAACAGTCTGTGTATTTAGCCTAGCGCTGTGGACAGAATTGGCCAGAATACGGGACCTCGTTTATCAGGGGCTTGATTATTAAAGATATGACCTCAAAGGGGCTTGTGTCAACAGCAGGTGCTAGCCATGCGGCTACTGTAGAGGCCCTCCGCATTTGCGACCTTTGTGCTTTCGGACAAAATCAGTGCTAGCATCATACTGAAAACCTGATGATGCCAGTGGAATCGGAGCAACTTCGGTTCATTAAGAAACTTTAGAATACATAAACACAAATACAAGGTTGACTTTGTATTTAATGGATGTTAATGTTGTATACAACCCTATTGGTGTAAAAGTGCAGAGACTCCTTCTAGTAGTTTTATTTTGACAGCTCTTAGTCTTAAAAGTAGGCCTATATGTTTTTGGATTAGTTTTATTTAGAATACAATAAGAAAACCTTGTACATCATTGCCTATTCATCTATGAAAAATGACTTACACACTGTCTATAAAAAAAAGCGTCTGATTCTGTTGACACAACAGCATCTTCAGGACAGAGAACACACTCAACATTCATAATGCAATTAGGCAGAGCAAACATTTATTTCTTTTCAAACAGGGCCCAGTGATGAGTCCATCTGTTTAGCAGGTCATTTCCTCACTTGTTTTGTTTTTTCTCTTCACTCTACTGTCTACACACACTCGTGTATTCTTACTACCAATATTTACTTCTGCCCGTGTGCAATTATACGCATCACAATGCATCTGCTCAGTCAACGTGGTGCATTTTCAAATATTTGACTATTCAACTCTTACCAGCATCCTCTCTGCTTGCATGTTAAGAGATTTTTTTCCCATCCTGCAAACACTTCTTCACAAATTCTTATTGCCTTTTATTGACCATGGCCAAAAAACCTCATGAAATTCAGTTTCTAACCAAGCCATGCTCTAATGTTTTTTGTATGGCCTCTCTTATTTTCTCTCTCTCTCTCTCTCTCTCTCTCTCTCTCTCTCTCTTTCTCTCTCTTACTCACTCTCTCTTGCTCTCTCTCCTTTTTTCTCTCTGTCTCATTATATCAATACCTCCTTTGCTGCCTCCCTGTGTGAATGAGGAATGGGCACAGAGGCCTCGGGTGGAGCAGAGAGGGGGTGGAGCAGCAAACAGGCTTGAATGGTTTCTGGGTGGGGGTTGGTGAGGTACTGGGGGAGATGGACGTCTGAAGTGTCATGGTAGTTGCTGCTCTACATAAGTATTTGAGAGCCCTTCTTCAGTTCTGCTCTATAGAACGGGTCCGATCTTCCCTGCATCAGTGCCTTACTCAACCGTCTAATTTCTTGTGACAAATTAGGCATCGTTACTTAACATAAATCATCCTGGAAAAATTAAGAATTAAAAGTAGCTTCACAAAACTCTTTATCTTCCTCTTAAAGTGTCCTGTCTCTTAATGTGCACTCATGCACTCTCCCTCGCTGTTCAGATTGGACCAGCTTGCATATTCCGTTCGCTCAATTAGATCCCTTCTGTTTGGAGTGGAATCTGGAGACCTAGAGGCCTCTCCCATCTCAATGTCGAGAGATAAGTCTACTGTTATGCAAATAGCACCCTTTAAAAACTATTAAGTTTTTTGTTCCTAAAACTTTAATTTAATTTTTTTTAAGCATGAGCTGGATGTTTTTTTTGTTTGTTTGCATTTTTAATTAAAAGTGGGAGTGATACACCCCCACCCCCCCCTCCCACCCAGATATTGTTTATTCACCAGGAATAATACAGAGAAAAGCCTAAATGTCTGCAGGGCATTTGTGCTAGACAGAGTCACATTTGCCTTTTCTCAGGTCTGTAGTGTCGGGGTCAGGGGTTAGGTCATGGGACGTTTGTGGGGGGAGAGGCTGCGGTTGGCTGGAGTCTGTGTGTCAGCATACGGGGTGGCGTTGTACACAGCACAGGTGACTGAACCTCAACTCAACTGTCAGGTCTTCACCTCTGCTCTCAATATAAGAAACCTATTAGTCTCTCATTCTCTATCAATAATGTGAGAGTGAGAGTATAGTAAATCAATACATAGACAAAAGCATCCAGTGTACATTACAGTTATAGTCCCATTCCCCTTTTATGTGTTACTCCATTAGACCCAGCTTAAGTAAGTGCAGCTAACTGATACAAAGGAATGCATGTTTAGACGTTTGCCCTCAGCTCTGTTGACACTTGAGACAAGAAGTAAACCGTTGAGTAAAGAAGCAAACTGAAGGTGTTGTCATGAGGGCACTCATTTTGTGGAACAGGATGTGTGAATTATTTGCGATATACTAAATTTATGAGCACAGCAAATAATGATATTATAGTATATTGCACAAATTGACAAATAACGAATAATAAAGAATATTATATAATCTATGTGTTTCTGGTATAATCTTTCATAAACATTTGCCAAGTCATAAAAAAGGACCAAAAACCCATCCAAACAAACTAAAAGGGTCCTGACCAAGCTATGCTCGTTGAAGGGGCCATCTCTAGGTGAGACCGTTGTACTTTCATGGGTGTCTGAAACATGTTCGCAATTTAATCTGTAGATTATTCAGGATGTTTGTCTCAAACAGGATATACTGAATGTGCATAAATATACCCCAAGCTTTGTTTTTGTCAGTTTCTTTACGCAGAATTACAACTGCATCTAACTACATAGAATCCTGACTTCCCAAAGAAAGTCGGACATGATGCGGCATGTCTTGCATTTTGGCTGCCTACCAGAAACCATTAACTCTCCACCTCCTGTCATTTATGTCAGCTATGTTCCTTATGGCGACATGCTATCAAAATATCTGTGAATCTCATGCCACGCTCCGATACTGATTCATTCTTTCATCATACTGCGGATTATTATCAACAACAAACCTCTATTTGCGTGTGTGGGGAAAATAGCAGGCAGTGTTTGGGGAAGCCAGCCTGTTTCCTGACGTGTGGTAGCAGCCCTCCAACAGTCACTGCGAGCGTGGCCCGCCAGAGTCTGAGGCCATGTTTAGAGTCAGTTGTACTCGCTACTCAGATATGGATCTCAAACAAAACAGGACGTTTGATGCAACTGCCTGTACTTGTTCTCTGAGTGGCTCCATGCCACCTACACTGGGCACTTCTCCTTTCTGTGGGACACACAGCACACAACACAATACACCAATACACAAATGAGCTGCATTTTAGCATTACACTTACATTATTCTCATTTTATTATGAAGTACATTTACATTGTGCCTTTCTCAAACCCAAGTTTTACAGACAGAAATTATATTTTACAATCAAATCACACATACCGATGCCTACAGCAGTGCTTGTAAAGCAGTGACATAGAGTTTTTCTGAGAGTTATATTTTCCATTAAGGCCACGAAATGATCTCTTGGTCTTTTCATGCTGTGGTATTTTTTCCTGTCCTTTCTTGCATTTTATGTAGGTGCTCATAGACTTTATTGTGAGTGTGGGTTTTCTGTGTCCTGTCTTTGTTAGCACACTGCTTAATTCAGTGCCTGTACACACTCTTAAGGTCCTGTCCTCTTTGCTAGAAGCATCGGTGCTGGCAGATGGTGGCAGGCAGCGGGAGAAAGACCTCCCGCCGCCCGCCCCCATTCACCCCCAGCACTGGCGTAGCGGCATGCGCACCGCCCTAAAAAAAATCCCAATATCCCCGGTACAGGGGCCCAGGGATTCAGAGTGTAAAACTTTGTGGGGGCCCACAGAATGGTGGCCAAGTTTTTTCCCCCCTTGCACCCCTCAAAGCACGTGGACCTAATTCCTCCACCTTCTCTTGGTCCTCAGCGGCAGCTCTTTACAGAAGTTCACCTTTTGGCAGGCCCTCTCCCTTTTATTTCTCTCTCCAGCTTTCCTCATTCAGGCCCCCGATCGCGTACACAATAGACGGGGCCGAGGGGCCCCTCTCGTGGGCTTTGACCAGGCTGAGAAATCACATCCTGTCAAATGGAGACCAAAGAGCTGGTCGCTGCATGATGATATGTGGAACATGGAGGGCCCATCTGTCTGTTTCTGGAGAGAGGTGAGGATGTGAGCAGGAGTCGCTTTAAATAAAAATAAGTTAAATTGAAAAATTTGATGAAAATATACAAGACTCATAATGACTGCTGGAGATAAAGGCAGCAGATTCACTGCAAGTCTTAAGTCTTTCCACCAGTATGTGAACATACCTCTCTTCACAATACGTGTTATCAGATGCACACGGTTTTAATTGATTTTCAACCAAGCTCTGATGCTTGTATGCATTTGATATATTCACTTTTAATAGGAGAGTGAAAGAAGTCAGGGTGATGTCAGGATGGATCTTCATACACATACATTTTTCCACATCTCTTCAATTGCTCCAACATCCAAGTTCAGTTTTAGGACAATCTCTCTCTCTCTCTCTCTCTCTCTCTCTCTCTCTCTCTTTCTCTGTCTTCTTCTGCTTCTTCTTCTTCTCCCAGTGTGGCCCAGACACCATACCGTCTGGAAGCTGTCCGCCCCATGTCCCCTTTTAAAAGCTTGGAGGAACTGCAGGGTAATGGCCATTGTGTGCTCTCATTGATCCCTGACTGGCCATATTGTGGCCCAGCAGGGTTTCAAAGGCACAAAAGCAGCAAGCTGCAATTGTCCTGCACTCCCAAATGAAGAAGTCCGTCGTCCTCCCGAGGACAGACTCTGGAAATGTCAGCAGTGAGAGGCTCTGTGGGAGGGAGGTTAAGGGGCAAACGGTTAATTATTAATGCACCAATACAGTTCGCCAACAGGAGCTGAACTCCCTGCTAATTTAGACAAAAGACAATGGAATGCCCATAGACTTACACAGATGTTAGGGCTATTAGGGCATCTGTACTTTCATAACGTTTTTGGCTCTACCTATACAAAGTACTGTGCTCTTTTGTGAAGTTTCGTGTAAAAGTGCGAAGAACTCATCAATAATGTTCAAATATGATCTAAAAGCTGGTGATTTGTGTTTAAATGGACTAAGAGTGACAGAAAGGCACGCACTTCCATTACCACAACTTTACTGCAGTTGTTTGAACACAGGCAGTACCAACACAGTACACTGGTGCCATTTTGAACCATTTTATAGGATACCATTTTATAGCATACCATTTAATAGCATGGGAAGTACAGTTCATTGTTGTACCTTGGTTGTGTTTAGTGGTCCATGAAATCAGAGTCGGCCTCTCGGTGGAGCTGTCATAGAGTTCCTTCTTTTTTAGCTAAGAATTCATTGCCCTCACTATGAATTCAGCAGCAGCGCAAGGTCACCTAAACAATCCAAGAACTTCTCAAGCGTTCAGGAAATGGTTTGCCATCTCTCGGCCCATTAATGAGCACGCATCCTTACGGCTTATCACTCACTGGCATCGTCCCCTGGACATTTATCTCTTCCTCATTAGCTGTTCAGTTGGCAGTCTACTAATAAAATTACTGACAATGTATTGGTGTATAAAGTACTGTTAGTCATATATTAGGATGATTATTATTCAAGAGTTAGCGGTTAAAATATATTTAACGGTCTAACGTAAGTTTGAACATCTACCGGCATGGTTTGGTTGAGTTGCTGCATGAGTGCATACCTATAGTTACAGTGGTGCAGGCGGTGTGGTAGCGCTCTCTCCATCCCATAACTCAGCCCAGGGATTCTCCTTCATCTTTCCTCTCCTTAATGAACTTGCTCTCTCCACCAGCCTAATCCCCCATTCATATGAAGGGTCATTTGGTGCAGATGCACCTTCAGCCCTTTCCAAAGTTTAATTAAACACCCCCCCCCCACTACCCCCAACCCACCCTCACTTTAAGCCAGACAGCCCTGTCCCTGCAGGCCTGCTCTTCACAATGGACCAAGCCATTCATTCAGCGCATTGTAGAACTTAATGGCGTCCTTGTTTGATTTGAATCCGTCCGTTCACTCTTTCGTGGAGAGAATGCCAGGCTTTCTCATGGTCCAGCAGGGCAGGGAGGTTTAATGAGTATGCCATGCAAAAGTCTGTCCCAACAATGCACGCCACAGCAACACTCTGGTGTCACAGAGCCATAGGATACAAGCAGCTTTCCCAATGGAGGAAGCCCATTATACAAAGAACCCACATGCGACTCCACTGCCTGGTTAATGTGGACTACATAAGCACATAGAAAACATGTCCTCATTAATATTTTGGTTTTGGGCAACAAAATTTCAGTTTTAAGCGATTTATTTGGTTGATTGAACGAGTCCCTAATTCTACTCTAAGGTAATAATTCAGAGCACACTGCTCATTTATTACCATCTAAATGAACCAGTTGGTGTGGGACATTTTGCAACCTTTGTAATCTTCTTGTCTCATGCCTTAAGTTAAGCAAATCCTGGCCTTTCACTGATTATCACAGCACACATAAGACAAAAGTCAAAAGAAGGAAAAGCCCTCAAAAGAATAAATGCTCTTTTTCTTTTGCGTCAATTCCATCTCTTATCTTTCCTTACCAGTGCAAGGCAGCACACAGAAGAGATCATACTCTTCACTGCCTTGTGACTGCCCATGCTGTTTGGTTGTGTTTGTTGTGGGTCACTAGATTCCTCCTGCATTGTTTGTCTCTCTATTCTCCCCTTAACTAGATTCAGCATGTTTGTTTTCCAGGGTTGACGTGTAGCGATTGTCGGGTGAAAAGCCCCGGTTGGGTCTCAGGGGGCTTGGATTGACCGCTCAGGCCAGCTAGCATATGGAAAAAAGACTGGCAATCAAATTACCTTTATCTTTATCTTTTCTCCCTCTGGTGAAATGAAGCGGCCTTTCGGACACCAGAGCTCGGAAGAGACCAGCTCAGCCAATAATGGACCCAGATTCCATAGGTGCTAATTGGTAAATGAAATAATTGGATCATCTTTCGCTCATCTATCAAAGGTTGCTTGGAATAAGGTTGAAAGCTGTGAACTGTGGAATGCCCCAGGGTGACCAGGTCCTTTTCAAATGCCCCCTCTGTCTCTCCAAAGGGGAAAGAATAATCCAATCATTTTTATGCCTTTATGAACAGTCCTGAATAAGCTTGTAATCTACAAAAGTGTTTGATCCACAACCTCTTTTCTCACCTTTATCTTAACCCTATTAACCAAGCCCAGCAGCAAGCCTGCCAACACCGGCAGCACTGCCACAAATAGTGACAGATAAAAACCATGACAGAAAAGAATACCATGGGCTGTTTGAATTAGAAAGTCTCTATTTTGGGGCAGTCACAGTTCTTGCATACGTGATGCCTTCCTTTCTTTAATCCTCTCTTTTCTGCCTTTTATTATTATTTTTTTTGGGGGTGGGGGTGGGGGGGGGGGGTGGACCTTGGGATCAAATGTGAAAGGTGAATGGCCATAAGCCATGGGTGGCCAATTAGGAAGGGTGAGGCGAAAAGTCTCTTTGTGCGGTTGTCCCCTACCTAGCATGCTTTTGCATTTTGTCCATCCATCTCTACACTGCCCATAACCCAATTACTTCACAATGCTTGAGTCAGGCCTACCATCTCCTATTTGGAAAAGTCATAGTCTTTCCTGCCGCACCTCAGAAAGACACTGTTTACACCTGCCATTGTCCTGATCTAAAATGATTATCATACTGGAAAAGTGTTCATTTTTGACACTCACTATTGAGAAATATTTTTATTTTGCAAGAATTTTTATTTTGAATCTTACATTTTCATAAGGTGTATATATATATATATATATATATATATATATATATATATATATATATATATATATATATATATATATATACATACAGTGCTGCTTGAATGTTTGTGACTGTGGTTTAGATTTTTCTGTTGTTTTACCATAATTCTCTTGGTAAAACACCTGTTTTTGTATATGAAATGTCAGGTTTGTTAGGTTTGCTAGCAGAGTAGACCACATGAAATATGATCCACAGCTGTACAGATAAGTAAATAAATTAGGTAAAGGACTCGGGTGAAACACATGTGGGTGCTCAAGTAATAAAGCAGACCGATCAAATGAGACATCCTTGGGAAAAGATTTGAGCCACACTGGTCAAAGGGGAGAGGAAACCATACAAACCCCTGTAATGTCAAGATATAAAGCACACAGATCAACAATTCTTTGAAGAAAGGAGAACTCTAAGGACATCAGGAAGAAGGTGGTGACAGCCCCTCAGTCTGGGGAAAACTACAAAATCATATCCAAAAGATTACAGCTCCATCCATCCACTGCAAGACAAATCATTTACAAATAGAGGGCACTCAGCATCACCGCAACTCTGCCCAGAATTGGATGGACATCAAAATGTACACCAAGAAGCACCAGGAAATAATTATTTAGTTAAAGGCCAACCAACACATCACACACACATCACCTTTAGAGAGTTGTAGACATCGCTGGCAGCATCTGTGATATATGTACATGCATCTATAATCAGGAGAGATGGACTATTCCATCAATAGACATGGAATTGATGAGAGTATTGTTTGTAGGAAGCCTCTGCTCGCAAGAAAGAACAAAGTTGCCCATTTGGACAGATGAGTCCAAAATTAAATAATTTCACTACAATCACAGGCACCATGTTTGGAGAAAAGTCAACACTGCATATAAAGAGATGCACCTCCTCGCAACAGAGAAGCATGGTGGTGGAAATGTGAAGGAAATGTGAAGGAAGCGTTTCTGCTTCCGGACCTAGACTGCTCCATGTTATCCATCAATTCCCAGGCCAATCAACAAATTCTTGATCAGAATCAGTCAGGGAGATTATCCAAATAATCTTATGAAATGATTTGTGTGATTTCTAAAGCAGACCTTTTTTTTTTAGAATGTTTGGGTGGTTCACAAACAAACTTTCAAGCAGGACAAAAAATGAGAACATGTGAAAATGTGTTTAGAATAGTGTAGTAGAGGTTTTGTCCATGCTCAGTGGGACTGGGGACAGTATCCCCAAGCCCCGGGTCTTTGTGCTGAAATGGCAGTGGGCTTGACTTTGAAGGAGTGAAGTTGGGATGGTACAAAGCTTCCACATGGTTAACCATATCTGCACCAAAGGAACTGATTAGCATGAGAAAAACGATCTGGTATTACTGAACAGCTATAGCTCTGCGGTGGATGGTCTTCTGAAACTAGTGAAGAAACTCTACGGTCTGAGGCAATATGTACTGGTATTTGGAATAAAATGCCGTGAAGAGACACGAACATCACCAGATACAAACACACACAGATTGTTTTAATTTGTTTCTTAACATTTCCTTTCCTTTCCAAATATAAATTTTGTTAAAACATTTTAGTAAAGAGAAAAGGAAAATAAAAAGAAATAAATATATAAATGAGTCATTAACAAAGAGCAACCTGGTTGTGTAAATCTTTATAAGCATGATAGAACACGTTACTATTTAAAGTGTATACACTGACAAAGCAATCTCGAATGTTATCAATCTAAAACTGCATAACAAACCAGTTTTCTCTTTCTTAGAATCTCTTGACCACCTCACTCCAAACCCTGAAACAGCAGGATGATTCGTCATTGTTTGGGTTCACAACACCAAATGAGGCATGTGAGGGAAAGAACACCAACTCGTTTGGGTTGTTCGCAAGTGGAGCCTCATTGGAAGCCCTTCTGATAAGGTATATTTAAGGCCACACAGAAGTGTTTATTCCAGTATTTGTGTTTCTTTTGCTCAGTGTTTTGCCTCTGCATTCTTAAAACCTAAAAAAGTGCTTTTGATTACAGGGGCTCCAGGCTCTGGAATTATCTACCTCAACGTTTGAGATCAAACATCAAATGTTTAGACCTAGTGCTTTAAAAAACTATACCAAAACGCACTTATTGAATATTGCATTAAATTAAGATTTCTGTTCTACCACTTTGTCTTTTGTTTTACTGTATTACTGTTATATTTCTATTTTTTTTTACTGTTAAGCACTTTTATTACACTTAAAAAAATCTCTTTAAATTTGTACATTTTATAAAAAGGTGTAAAATAACAACAATAATAACAACAACTACAACAACAACAATAATAATAATACTAACACTAATACTAATAATTGTTTTCTTATTTTTATTAAACTGTTCATGTTGGAATGTGACATGCAGCCCAGAAGCTGTCCCACCTGACCACGGCTGGTGTATTTCTATCTGTTGCGTGACCCAGGAAATGTCCCAGCATGTCCATTTTCCCACTTAACACCTCTTTCTCCTTCTCTTTCAATGCGGCTTGAGGTCTTATTGAGGTTGCATGGTGAGCAGTCACTTCATAGCGCCTGCTGGGGAGTACATTAACAGGCCAAAATCCACAGCGACTCCAATAAGGATTCCCCAATCACTGCTGAGAGTTGCCAGCGCCCTAAGTCCTTTAGAGAAGGATTTAAAAGCCCAACTTGCACTGTGTGCTGCAGCCCACAGATTAGCGCAGTGCAAGGCCTGCTGCTCCAGCCCCTGGCCAGCCCCGTGTTCCGGTCAGGGCTGGGGTGAGGGGCCCTCCTTTGTCCCAGCAGAGGCCTCTCTCTGCTGGAGGAGCAGCAAGGTCTTTGTGTGCTCCTGGGCTGGAGAAAGGGCCGTAGAGATAATAAGAGCTGTGGATTACAGGGCTGAAGGCCTTCAGGCCTCAGTGCTCGGGAAAGACAACGATAATTATGCTGCTGTTTGGAGTGAAAAAGCTGCACATAGGCTCAGCCAGAGGGCAAGAGGTCGCGGGGTTGACCCGAGCGTGTGGCTCAGGTGACCCTGACAGTAGGCTGTAGAATGGGTTTACAGCACTCAAGAGCCCTGAGCACCGCATGCCCACGGTACCATTGACATTAATGACATCAGGGCACCAGGGGTCAACACTGAGCATTTCAAATGATTTTGTTCTTCAACATATTTGTGTTGCTCTTATGTGTGATTAAAACACAGGATCTGATGTTTTGCAGTATAGGTCTGTGCGATATAGTAACAATACTGTATGAAGACTTTTGGTGTAGCAAACACAACCACGCATGTTTGATACGGTGCTTGTAATGACTTCAAATGTGGTATTTGAGACATCACATTAAATCACATGAGATCAGCTCATTTAGTGGGAGTAAATTCTGGAATTAAAAAAAGGAACCTTTACACTAAATGTTAAATACTAGAACTGCAGCAGGGATAGAACTGAGCAGAAAACTGAGCAGAGTGGAGGGGAAAAAATCTTTGGTCCATAGCATGACGTTCTGAAAGTATGAGCATGTATGACTTCTGAAAGCTCTTAACACTCATACCGGGTGATGCACTGGAGTAATTAAGCTCTTTGCTCTCAGATTATAATTCACACTGGCAGATTGAGGGGATGTCAGGGTCTCTTTGAGCTTGGGGATGTCACAGATGCCCTGGCACCTCATTTATTTTCATCAGGACCAATGGGCCTTGCAGCATTGTGTATCTACCTCCAACTGAGCCAATACACTTTGCCTAGCAACATGTAGGCCTGCAGGGCAAATACTGGACTACGACCTCTAGCAAACATGCGTGCACACACACACACACACACACACACACACACACACACACACACACACACACACAGATTTAATAAACGCAGCAACTCTAACTACACAGGACAGACCTAATATTTTTATAAGCGTATCTCTCTCCCTCCCTCGTTCTCTCATTCTATTTTTTTCTGCCTTTTTCTCATTCTCTCCTTCTCTCACTCTCTCTCTCTGTCCTATTCATTCATTGCAACCCAAATCACTTTATCTCCCTCGCGCTCTCAAATAACGGTAGTTAATGAGAGGCGTCATGCTCGACAATGCTGAATAATACAGTCCTTTGACCCCGCACTACCTTTACTCACAGACTGCCTGGCCTTTTCATGATGGCTGCCCTCCCCTATAGGACAGCTGCAGCAGGCCAAGACAACCATAGCAAATCCTGAAGAAAGCTCAATCAGAGGGGCTGTGAAAGAGGCCAAACTGGATTTCCCTACCAGCCAATCATACGTTTCCCCCAGGCCCCTGCATACACAAACACTCACTCAGTCACACACACACACATGCACGCAAACACACGCATGGCCATTGTCACCCTCCGCTATGAGTGTGTGTCACCATTCTCTCCATTCTGTGCCACGCAGCAGGGTTCTTGTATTGGGGTTTGGTGTAATTTGAGGTTGTGGCCCCTTCTGTCCAAGTGGCACATGCCCGCCCAGCCGAGGGCACGACGCCGGCTGGATGGCTCTCTGCAGGGAGGGACGGCAGCATTCCTCAAAGCTCTCCATGGTGGGCTGTTTATGTTATCAGTTTTGATGCTGTTCAGATCTGACCACTGTGAAAGGTGGATGTGGCCTGTGTCAGCTCAGTACATGTGAAGGAAGAAATGAGAAATCACGTCAAGGAAACAGCGAAGGCAAAAGGACCAATAAAGCCCAGCGAAATAATGCAACACAATAGAACTTCCTGACAGCTTCAATCATCTTAACTCCCATGAATCCTGGGTTTCAATCCTTGTCTCAAGTTTTGATGGAGTGTCAGAGTAGCACTGCCACAAATGGAGCGGCAGTACAATAAAGTCCGCGGTTAAACCATTCTGCATTGTAATGCATCAGAACAGCACAGAATGCAAAGGCACTTTTCATCTCAAAGCTGCTGATTTCTGAGACACTCCCTCACAAGTCACCCCAAACCAAGACTCTTCAACATCAATGCGCTGAACCCCAGCAATGACCAGACGCTCCGGGCTGTGAATGGACACCAGTCTATTGTTTCGGTATCAGTGCGGTAGGGGGCAGGCCGGGCAAACCCCTTGGAGAGCTCAACACAAGGGCTGCTGCTGGTGACCAGAACGAAGAGGGCCAGAGAAGGTGGGTCCACCGCCCGGGTCCGGACACTCCCCTCTCTATCTGTTCCTGCCTGGTTGCATTGTGTGCAGGGGGCCTCGCACCGGGACAGCACAATGGCGTTCCTGGGTTCGGTCTGTTTTGAGCGCCATGGAAGGGTGTTCGGAGTGAGGGCCGCCCCGGCTCCTTCTCTTGTTGTGGGAGAAGGTGGCGGTGGCTTTGTGGTGGGGGTCGTCTGCGTGACGGATGGGCTTCGGGTCACCAGTGCTTTTGTGGATGGCGGTGTGTGCATGAATAGGGACGTGTTGCCTCTCTCCCTATGTGCCCCCCTGAAACTTAAGGTTGGGGGTGCGATGGGCACGAGGTGGGGTACGTGGGGATTCGATTAAGGCCCTGCAAAAGGGGCAAGAATACAATGACTGAATGTCTAAAGCAGTCATTCAGCTCTGCTGCAGGTTGTAGTCCCTAAAGCCTGATGACAAAAGTGAATATTTAGAAACTCACAGAATAAAATTTTTTTTAAAGATTTTATAATCTTTAAACATATGTAAACTTTTGCGGATAGAAAACCAACTTAACATGATTTTAATTTGTTATTTTGCTTAGTCTGTGTCACTTTTTCATCCTCTTGTTCTTTTCTGTCGTTTTGGTTGGTAGTTTGTTAAATATTTTTACTATAGTCCCACAATGTCTCAAAATTTACTTTGTAAATTGTCCCATGAAAACATTCTGAATATACGGGTCTTTGGCACAATAGGAATATTATTATTACTGTTTGTCAAGTATGAGGTAGTACAGTCAAAGAGTGCAGATACAGACAAACTGTTTTGTTCTTCTAAATGCTTGTTTGATTATATGTCCTATCGGTTTCTAAATTCTGATCTAAAAGTTCAAGTCTCCATATTTACCAAAACACCTCCCAACTTGGGAGAGCAATGTTTGGCAGAGATATGGACAGGCAGCAGTAATGAGATAACATTCATTTGAATGCATACATAAAGGAGCATTCACAGATGAATGAGATAAGCTCCCTATTGCTTAATAAAGGAATGGTTCTCTTACTCTTGTTCCTGGTGCATAAGTCAATGGGAGAACACACTGGCATGCATACTAATAATGAATCCACATCCCTGGGGCCCAACACTTTTGTTCTGGCGGCCCGGGCCACTGTTTGAGCCTCAGAGGTCTCTCTCTTTGACGGGAAATGAAACCATCAGAACCGCGGCGGCCCTGTGGGCATGACGGCGAGCAGGGCAGGTTTGCTTGAGCTTGACGGGCAGACGATTAGCATTTCCCCTTGTCGGCCTTTGTGGGGCGGTGAAGGGAAAGTATGCCTGCCGTTCGAGGGAGAGCAATTCACTGTCCCCTCCCCGAGGGTACATGGATGTCACAGTGACTCCTGACTGGGCCTGGCAGACTTCAGAGCAGAGGCTGGAATGAAGCTCCATGTTACTTCTATTGATGCCAATGACAGGAAATCTGGTTCTGAAGGAAAACTGAAAATTCACAGAGAAGAACGTCCCAAGTCATGGCACTCCACTGTATAAGGAGATGTCAGTAATGTTGAATATGGAACAGTCACAGAATACATATGCCTGAAATAAAATATTTGTGAAAGGTAAAAGCATTCCAACTACTGACATGCTTTGTTTCTGTTCACATGTGTAAATATTGTATTACCTGCAAATTACCTGCAGCTTTACACTTATTCATCAAATTATCTCAACAGATTAAAAAAAAGGTCTTGCTCACTTTATAAATGAAATACATTTGCAACTTGAGAGAAAAATGGTGCCTGTTGATGGGTGGAGGTTTGCAGTGCAAGTATCCTTGCTGGGGTTTGATGGGCAGGTGATTAGCATTTGCCTCGTGTTGTCTTTTGTGTGATGGGCAAAGGAAGGTATGTTTGCTGTTAGGAGGAGTGAAAGTGTAGCGCACACTGACTGTCCCTCTGTGGGGGGCGGTTGCCTGTCACAATGACTCCTTACTGAGCTTATAGACTCCAGAAAACAATGTTTTTAGGTTCCCAGGGATCATGGAATATGTGTGTTGGCTCAGGACCAAAGGAGCTTAATGTGAGAGGAAGTAGGTACACTCCCAAGGGAATGTCAGATGCTCACTTGCCTTCAGCTAGACATTCCTGAGGTACAGGGCAGAAGACAGTTGCAAGATTAAGGAAAGACTCTTCTACAAGATTAGGGAAACACTTGGTAAACCGTGCTTTGTATATGCAGACTTCCAGAATACTGTATATTCAGATCTTGCCAGACAGCTAATGTTTTTAATAATTCTGACTTGCATATCTTGCTTAATAACAGTATCACGATTTTATTGCTTTTTATTTATGTATCTAAAAACTCTACAATTAAGCTTTGCCCCTAAGCTAAATTCCTTTTAATGGTATCTGAACATTTGTAAATTAATATCATTTGCACATTTTTCTCATGGAAGTATACAAACATACATACATATTACATATACATACAGAGATAGATGGAGCACAAATAAAGAAAAGAAAATGGAAAGAGAGAACAATCTAACGAGAAAGGAAATATCAAAACTCTATTACACATGGTACACATGGTGCATCAAACAAAACCACCTTAAATCAGGCAACTGGGAAGAGGCAAAAACCTTGAACACTTTTGCCTTTTCCAGTGTAAGCATAGAATCTGAATCTGTATTGTTATGTCCATGTTTATGTCGATACAGTTATCACTTAATTAAGCTGTCAAACATCAATCATTTGCAAATATTTTGCGAACTTCAGTACAAATATCACAAAAAAAGGTATCACTATGGATCTGCGTTATTATTTCAGCATCTACGCGATGCTGAAGAGGCGTTCTATTATGTTTATATTTTTTCTTAACACAGAGCGTCACCTGGTGGACACATTGGATTTGTTCATTACATTATAATGCAGTAGATGGCAGTGTTAGACACACCACCAACTTTTGTAATATCGGCCTTGGCGTTACAGTCACAGGCCACTTTTATTAAACGTTGTGTTACAACTGCATTTTAAACGTGTACAGTTAAGGACTGTAGCCCATTTAAAGGCTACAGTAAAATCTGTTTTAAACCCTGTAAATCAACACTTGCTAGTTTCTGATCTCCACTGCTGATCAGATGTTATTTGTATGGGTGAGCATTGTCAATCCTGCAGTCACAGACATGACATCATATGATAGTGGGTTTTGAGTGTGCTGAGCACCGCAGGGCTTAGGGATTTCTGTTTATTTCTTTCTTTGCTTTGCATGTCAGTGTTGAAGAGTTCTGTATGCTTTTTAAAAATATCCAGCCATCATTCAGTGCTCGGAAAATGACCACTGATAAAGAAAGTGAGAGGGCTGTTAGCATTGTGTATGCAAACTGATTAGCATGAACTTTGGATTTCACTGTGCCTACAATTACAATTGCTCGTAATATTACATGGGGCAGCATGGTTTTAGGTTTGTGTCACAGATTTCTGTTTAGTGGTAAGAAAAATCATTTTAACATGATCTAACTTTTAATTAGATCAATAAAAGTACATTAGTGAAACAGTCATAAAAAATGCATAGCTGTGAAGAAATATTCACAGCTTTTTACTTTTCACCATAGTGGAAATGTGACAACTTAATTTTTGTCTAATAGGCTGTGTGAGTGGTGTCCTGGGTGCTCTCAGAGGCTGGCGAGTGAACCGTTTATTTCCTCCTTGTTGAATACAGTGTGAAGGCAGAGGAGGACTGCACAAAGGAGAGAATGTGCTCTGTGCTTTTCTATTATTTACTTTTAAGGCTCTTTTGTGTCTCTAAGTGTGGTGGGTAAATAGGGCTCGGGTGGGAGTGATAGAACACGCCGGCCGCAGGAAGTCTGCTTTGGAGCTTTTTGGCTGTTCCTCTGTACCTCCATGGCAACTTGGTGAGAGAGAGAGAGAGAGAGAGAGAGAGAGAGAGAGAGAGAGAGAGAGAGAGAGAGAGAGAGAGAGAGGAACGGTAGAGGTAGAGGAACAGAGAGAATATGTCTGATGCATCTCACTTTGTCTGTGTGTGTGTGTGTGTGTGTGTGTGTGTGTGTGTGTGTGTGTGTGTGTGTGTGTGTGTGTGTGTGTGTTCACAGATGAGTCTGTAATTCCTTCAGAGTGTAAATGCTGATTGATGTTTCTTAATTTGAATACAAGATGCAAGTATGTAGGTCATAGGTTCTGTTAAACAAACGCAATCTAATAGCATTGAGAACAAAACGCAACAATATGATATAAATGTATGGCATCATGAAATTGTAGCTTTGAACTACTTATAGTCCATTTAAAGCAGGCACTTTTAAAAAGCATCATTAAAGTGGTAGAACCATTATAAACAACATAGGTTGAAAGAAACAAAGAAAGAAAAAGAAAACTGTTTTGCTGAAACCAACTCAGTGACCAGTAGGGTGTAAAACGCCATCCATTAGAAGAGCCAATGGCGTGGAAGGTCTGAGAAACTAGTCCCATTATGTTTGCCTCTGGTGAGTGCACGTTTACACCCACAGTAGCGTGTTGCCTTCTCAGCTCACAGTGATAGATGCAGTGCCTGTTCTTGAGGGACGAAGCCAAAGTTCTCATAATGATACTCAACTTCATGAACTTGTCAGGATAATAAATGGGGTCTGTTTGTTTCTACCAGTACTGACTCAAGTTGGGGAGGTGTAACTCTGCCATGTGCACACCCCATAAATTATTTGTTTTCCACAGAGATCAGTAAAAAAAAAAAGTGTGGGTAAAGATATTACTCATACATCACAGACATTTGCTGGGCTATAGTGTTTCTTACAGCAGGAAAATGTTGAGTGAGCTGATGCTTTGTGAACTCTGCAGACTGAGGGAATGCTCTCTGCAGCAAGGCTGGAAAACAGAGCTGGCAGTGCAACTGGCAGTGCAGTTTGAGGTGAGATCTCTGGACTGTTACAGATAACTGTGTCTTTGGAAAGAGACACCAGGATTTCCTCTAACAGCCTTTACCGACTCTGCTTTTCATGTGGTCTTCCGAAAGCTTTGTGGATGTCAGAAATAATATAGACATGTAAAATGACATGACCAAATAGGAATGACCAAAACACACACAGGCAGACCAAATCACTGCATCAACAGAAGAATGAAGTCATCTTTCTTTTATTTAAGCGTAAGAAACTTGCAACTGTATGACAGGCAAATTATTTCCAAAACATTAAAAAAAGTGAGTAGGAGTGTCACGCATCAGTCACCATTCAGCCATCCATGAACCAATAACCATCCACACTCATCCAACCCCTGTCCTGATTTCTAGTAATTCTGTTCACATGTCTCTCATTTCTCATTCTCATACTAAGTTCCGCAGGTACCTCACTCCAGTACCACCTGCCAAAGCTGCTCGTTTCTACTCATTATTGCCCACATATTTCTAGTATTCACCTTACTTACTTGTTTTATTAAAACCCCGTTCTGTATTCACATTCGTGTTTCGCTCTGTGATTGCCAGGTTCTGAGATTACACCCTCTTTTCCTTTTTTTCATTTTCATGTTGTTAAGTGTGAAATGACTTACAACACATACCTGCTTCCACAAATGTGTTAATTATTGAGTCACTAGAATCAGACAACAGGGAAAACAAGGTCTTTCTGTGAGATTTCTGTAATGTAACAGGTGAGTAGGAGAGTAATATGAGGAATATGTTGAATAACTATTTTTACTATAGCAGCAAATGTAAAGACGTGAAGTGTGAGCTCTGAGTTTTACTGCTCTAAGATCTCCTTTTAATTTTTCCTGACAGTGGTGCACTGAGTGCCTCATCTTTGATTTATGGAATGGGGCAGTTTTCATTCCTGCATTTTTGCTTAACATATCGAATATTCTGTCCCATCGCACCCAGGGTTTATCGTCTCACCACACATTTACACTAAATCTGTTTTAACAGTGTAGGTGTGTTGCACATCTCTCCTAATATGGCCATCCCACTTACTTCCTTGAAATTAAATGGATCAAGTTACTTCATTGAAATTAAATGCCTTTTTCATTTTCTTCAAACACATTGAATATATCACATGGGGAAAAAACATTTTTTGTCAGACAGACAGAAAATATTTGACAGAATTGACCTACTGTTCCAACAAATAAATCAACAAATACAACAATAAAAAGAAGATAACCTTGTAATATTACGACTTACTCAAGTGGAACTTTGACACTCTTTTCAACGGGACAGGATAGGAATATAAAGTGTAAGACATGAGATATAGGCCTACAGATATTTTGCAATCGGATTATCTTCAAAGAATTTATACACAATACTGACATCCCCAAAAAAGTATTTAAGTCAATGCAGAGCACTGCCGAAAATGCCTATATAGAGTATCTACTCTGGTCTGCAAAATAGCCATTTGGGATTCAGACAGGAATCCTAACTCTAGGGCATACGGTTCCCTTGCGTGGTAAATTTCAAACAGCCGATTCGCAGCATTCCCAGAAAGCTTCAGTTGAGTTACGCGATGAACAGTTTGTTCCCTGAATATGCAAATGGAATTAAGGAGCGTTTTGTGAAAACGTTCCCACCGGTCGAGCACTCTGTAACCGTGCACAAGACCGGCCTCATTATCGATGAAGATCAAGTCTCCATCAGTACTTTTGAGCAGGTTGTTAGTCGCCCTATCCATAGCGCGCGCGTCCCACTGCAAACTGAAAACGTGACTCACGATTCTGTCAAAGTTCGCCGTTAAATAGTCAAAAAGAACAAGGTCGGTCCACTGCATAAGTTCTCTGAGGTCATTCAGTGTCGCGTTCTGAAAGGTGTGTGATAGATACACACCATTCCCCGTCTCTTTCCGGAAATGTGGTGGGATGGAAACCCCGGTCACGCCGGGTATCCACTGCGTAAGAGAGACTATCGCGTTTGGAGTCCAGTGTAAAGTTCCGATGCTCTCCCTAACCGTTGCCCACTGATGGCTCGAAAGGTCCAGTTTAGACAGAGCCAAAGGTGGCAGGTTAGAAATCCCAAGCAGTGTGGCCAGGTAATACGACAGTGTTTCTCCCAGCACCTGGTCTGCGTCTATGCCATACCGCACGCACGCCTTGGTACCGTCGGCGAAGGTGGCGATGCGGTTCGTGAGCCTACCGCATCCCGCCTCTAGAAACACGACCTGCGCGCCCTGAACTTTCTCTCTCCAGCTGAGCGAACGCTTCTCGTCGAAAACCGGCGACAAAAGGTTTTCAAGCCAAGCACCCCAGATGATTTTGTGCGCCATCACTCTGTCAGATCCGACTGTCGAACTCTTACTGAAAGTTTTTTCGCCGGTTTCGCCCACGCTCGGTCCGTTCGTGGTTCGGTTATGGACGTTAATAATGTGCATAGCAGACACAGGTAAAAGTCTAGGGGCTCTGTTTCCACCCGGTGTCTGTCCAGTGACCGACAAAAAGCTTCCCGTCCAGTTTACTTTTGGAGATAACACACAGGCGACCGCGCACAGGAGGAGTCCGGCGGACAGGTTCACCTTAGTCCTCATGATACGGAATAAAAATAGCAGTCGTTATATAAACCGCCGAAGTTGATATTATGTATCCATCTCTTAATGATTCTTTACAGGGAGGATAACACGCTAAAACTTGAAGCACGAGCCTCGCTGCGCGTTCTTCTTTTCACAGTGATGTCTGCTGCAGTGGGCTACGGCGCTGCTTTAGAGTACATGTCAGTGGACAAGTCAAGTCGCCCACCAGCCAATTGCCTCGGTAGAATAATCAAAGCGGTCGATGTAGAACTGTCCACGACGAAATCAAACCCCATATATATATATATATAAATAGGCAGCTCATACGTGTACAGAAGCTGTGAGTTTGGTGCTTTCCTTTCCTACTTTTATTGGCAAGCATCAACTCTTGCATGTCAGGCCGCCTGTGTTGTCATGCAAGTAGGCACTTTTACACTCGGCCAGACAGACAGCTGTCTAGGTCAGGTTTCACTGCTGTCTGGCAGGAGCAGGAGGAAGCAGTGTTACAAATGCTCTGCTTTATGGCCATCACACACACACACACACACACACACACACACACACACACACGGACTGCAGATAGGAACAGTGGGTGTGCTTGGTTATTTAGATGGGTGGGTTATTGAACTGATCATGCTCAGTGAGTCAACTTCCGCATCTTTTTTCTTCGGTTATTGAATGCATGCAGGCTACTGTGCTTTAAATACAGCCCAGCTCACGTCTCCCTGTCCCTCTGAGTGTCAGTATGTCCTTGTCAAAACTTTCTCTCTCAGGATACACAAGTCTGCGGAGGGCTTTGAGGGGAACATTTATAAATATTTCAGACAGATAACTTGGGTCCCAAGACTACCCTTAATATGACAGGATGTAGAAATAGGACATATAAGACGTACTGTATATGTGTTAGATGATCGAGAGGCATATCGGTATTAAAGACACAGACATGTTTTAAAGACATGTTAAATCTGCATCTAAATGTACCTAAGCTGACCTATCATCTAGTGCTAGTAACATCTAGTATCATCATCTATAATTCAAACAAATGAATGCCTATTCCAGTAGTATGACAGATACACAACATCTTTCGAATGCATGGCATGCATTATAAATCATTAACATATCAAATTAAGCAATAAAATGTAGGCATATTTTTATTAACACCAAATGCAAACATTTGTAGAAACAGAAATAAATGTTGATCATAACCCATACTTCAAAAACACTTTAGCTTTTTAAAAAAGTACAGCTGTTGTACATTCAAAATGTGCCGGATGAGTTGCAGAAAAGAAACGTCTTTTCCATCTTTTCTTTTTTTTGGCGCTGAATAGCTGGAGCGTGAAAGAGCTTACATCATGGAAACTTGGTATCCATGGTGATTCAAAACAAACGAGTGGGATGTTTTAGTGCTTAGTCTGATATACGGTGGCTGCGCAGAAAATAAACAATACACTTCTGCACGTGTAAAAATGGAAAACATTTCTGTGCTTTTATTTAAACTGGAATTTGGTAATCGTTGTCACTTCGGGCTGAATGAGACAGAGTGATTTTAGTATTTAAAACTGTAACTATGCAAATGGGTAAATTGTTGATTACCTTTATGAAAGCCTTATTGAGGAATATCCTTTATGTATCATGTCATGAGTAGATTCGTAAAATAATAGAATGAGACAAATAAAACATATTGAGTTAGTTGCTGTTGTGTCAAAACCCATCATTTGATACATAAACTGTTTTATGAGAATATGTATTTTGAGTGCAAACTTTCTAATGATTATCAGGTCACTGATTGGTCAGTCTGACAGCAGAGCAGATGTGTCTGAAGGGGTTAAAGGTCGCCTTTGTCTCAAAGCTCGAAAGAGCCCTTACGTCATACCAGCACTTCTACAGAAAGACTTTCAGAAGCTGTGCAGAATGGGTGATTTTTAGACAGTAAATTGAGAGTGCTGGTTGTGGAGAGAGTGAGACAGAAGGGGGGGGGGGTACAAAGAGAGAGAGCGAGAGAGGAGGGAGGGAGAGAAAAAGGGGAGTTAGAGAGAGTGCGCGAGAGAGAACTGACTACATAGAAATAAAGAAAGGAAAGTGGGGAGTGTTAGCACAGGAGGGTCTGGGGCAGATAAATAGATCCCTGATTGTTAGAAACGGTAATCTTGGCAAAAGCATGGTGTGTTTTGTAGGAAACAACGGCTCCTGGATGTACCAGCAAGTCTGTCTGCTGCCTCTTCTCCTCAGTGTGCTTAGGCACTGCTGCTCAGAAACTGCCTGGCCACGTGGTAAGAGCAAGATTCCTCCACAGCACAGCACTGTGCTACCTTACACTGAACTCTGCACCATTTTACACCAGTTTTGTGATCTTTAATATCTCCAGCAGAGGAATGTATGATGTAGGCATTCCCGGGTTCAGGGTCATCTTGGGCTTTTTCAGCTCTAGAATTTCTCATGAAAGTTTTTATGTCTGCACTTGTGAACTGCACATGCAAACAGGAGCCGGTGTACACAGGAGTCAGCCCTGCTCCTTTACCATGACTGCATCTGCCACTGATGCCAAGGGGATCAAAGCTTCCTGAAGGAGCCCTGCTGTCACACCAGCTCTTCTACACAAAGACTTTCCAAACCTGTGCAAAATTGCTGTTTTTTATTTTCTACTGTAGGCTGAGAGTGCTGATTGAGAGTGATTAATATGCTCTCAAATCTGGAGCAGTGGTTGGAGGACTGGGGGGGGGATGTTGAGGGGGGTTGTTGGACATAGATCAGGGTAAAGTATTATGTTCCATGTTATTGCTACATCAGGACGGATGAAAACATCTCCTGCTCTGTGAGTCCTTCTCTCCAGATGGGTAAATCAGCTAAACAATACAAGAGAAGATGACTGGGAATGCTCTTTAGCAATGAAGTCAAGAAAGCTGATAATCCCCCCTCTCCACATCAGTCTAGGAGATGCTTCCTCCACTTTCCTCTTGAGGCACATAAAAAACTTGAAGTTTTCTTTCCTAATGGTAAAGTTGGAAGACAAACCGAGTTTTGATCGTTCTTTATAGATCATAGTAACGTCAGGGGAAGCTGTTTAATTTATGATATTCTTCATTTAGATACAGGTATAAAAATCCAGGACATAGCAGCATTTTCATATATAAACAAAACATGCATACTTACTGTATATGAGCAAGAATCATTATGAGACTTTAGATTTTCATTTGTTTCTTCATCGATAAGTAATATTTAAACAATAGAGCTTGTGTGGTATGCATGTGTAAAATTACAGCTTGATTGTATGAGCTACAATGTTGGACAGTGTGTAGGCCTTATACGTGTTTCTAGACGTACATTGAGTACCTTCGTGCTAATGAATTCAACAACTGAATCTGACCTGTTTGGGCCAGACCTCACAAAGGCCACAATGCAAACCACATTATAAGATGACTCATAACGGTAACGGTAGAGTTCTCAAATGTTCCAACTTCATTTCCATACAGTCATTACAGATTAGGAATTAGTATATACTACTGTTAATATTGTATCTTATTTTTGAATAATATATATTAAACAAATATCTAAACTCACAGTGTAAAATGCACACATTCAGTACTTTCGTGCTAATGGATTCAGGCACTGAATCGAACCTGTTTAGGCCAGACTTCACTAAGTGCAATGTGTAAACCACATTACAAGATGACTCATAACAGTAACGGCAGTGTTCCAATGCTCCACCTTAATTTGCATACAACCATTACTGAATGGCATTAGGAATTAGTTTATACTACTGTTAATATTTCATCTTATTTTTAAATATTAAATATTAAACAAATATCTTGGTGCACTGTGTAATATTATTGGAATAATACATTTTCTAATATTCTACAGCATAGATGCCTTGTGTGTGTCTGCTCTAGGGTCTGGAGCCCAGGAGGATAATTGCCCGGGCCCTCGCTGGAATGCCATGTGTCGCTCGTGCTGTGAATATCAGCAGATCCGTTGCACATGTCCGTCTCAGAGAACACGGGTCGGCTACGCCGTGCCCTGCTGCCAAAACGCCATGCACCACTGTGACCCTTGCATCATCCACCAGGGTAAGGTTGACCTCCAACCCCAGGCCCCATGTCTTCCACGGTAGCGCCGTTTCCCAGGAGTCCGGCTCCAACGCGATTGCGCCTGGCGTTGGTCCAAGCTGATTTTAAATCCTGTGCAACCAAAAGCCAAATCCGGAGAGGGATTAATGTAACTGCCAGACTGTGATGTGGTCTGACTCATACACGAAACCGCTGAACATTGGCACACGCCATGTCTCTGTTCCTGCTCTCAGGGTGCACTGTGTTTGATAATTGTAAGAGATGCAATAACGGTACATGGAAGGCAAAGGATGACTTCTACATCAACCAAAGTTACTGCACAGAGTGCCGTCAGGGCTGGTCCGGAGGAGACTGTCTTAGTAAGTGCTCATTTTGCCACAGGAAGTGTTTTTTACTTCATCAAAGCTTGAAACACTTGTAAAATCCTTTGCATTTAAATAAATTAAAAACTAAAAGACATTTTCTTAAAAAAAGTCAGAAATTGTGTTTGTGCGTCTGTGTCCACTTTGGTGTTTTCTGTCTAGCATGTGGAGAAGTTATAAAGAGGTCTCAAGGGCATGTGACACTAGAGAGTTATCCAATCAATGCCAAATGTGAATGGACACTGCAGGTCAGCAGAGGGTTGACCCTGGAACTCAGGCAATTCCTTTATTATTATTATTATTATTATTATTATTATTATTGTTATTATTATTATCATTAATAGTAGTAGTATTATTAGTATTATTATTAGAATAATATTTAAAACTATATTTTATACAAAAATATTTAATATTTTTGTATAAAACAATTTTTACAGCTCCTCATTTTATTTGTTTTACAGATTCACAATGCTCAGTTTGGAGTCTGATCACAGTTGTCGCTATGACTATGTACAGGTCCGAGACGGCGACAGCCTTAGCTCACGTGTGATTGGCAGATACTGCGGGAATGACATCCCTTCACCAATCAGAAGCTCAGGAGACGCGCTGCATATTCAATTTGTATCGGATGGCTATAACAATTATGATGGTTTCTCTGCCACATTTCAGGAACACTCAGGTGCAGTTTACAAATGCAGGTGCCTGTGTGCCTGGGTCAAATGGCAGAGTGTGTTTATATCAGATAACTCACTGGACCTGCGTGACTTTGTGCCCACAGCATGCAGCTCGAACCCCTGTATGAATGGTGGCATGTGTTCACTAGACCCAATGAAGACTTTCCACTGTGTTTGCAGGGAGGGCTTCACAGGCTTGCGCTGTGAGGACAGTGAGTCTTAAATTTAGTGTGTGTGTGTGTGGAAGGAGGGACACAGCACAATAGTTGTGCAAGTGTGAAGTTACAGTTTGAGATGATGAAACAGAGGAGTGCATCCTCTTTACATACATGTAAGCGCTGTGCACACCGTATGTATGCAAACCTGTGCGGCCCATAACTGTTACCGTCTTCTTCCTAAGAGCAAGCCCAGTCTGGCTGTGCTGACCCTGGGAGGCCTGCTCACGGTGACCGCTTCCTGCAGTACGAGGATGAACACATTGCTACTTCGGTTCAGTACCTCTGCTATAAACCCTACAAACTCAGGGGCGCCCCCCGGAGGACGTGCCTGTCCAACAGCAGCTGGAGTGGGACGGCTCCCACATGCGTCAGGGGTACACCACACTAGAAGTGTTTTGGAGCAATTAAAACATGTCTGTATGCGCTGTCACCCGCTGATTCTTGCATTTCACTCTTCCGTGAAAAACAGAGAAGGAACCGGCCAGGAAAGTCTGTTTGCCTCCACCACAACTCCATCATGGCTACTCCACAAACGATATTGGCCCAGATGGGGCAATCAAGAGCATGAAATTCTTCTGCAATATTCCTTATGTTCTGCAAGGAAGCACAAACAGAACGTGCCAGGAAAACGGCACCTGGACAGGCATCCGGCCACAGTGCATCAGAGGTACAGTATGTGCTTCTGGAGATGAGGGCACATCTATCTTCCTCGCACACTGCGTGACCACATCCACTAATGCGAGACCAGTCATGTTGCAGTACGATTGTTTTGCTGCTGTGTTTCAGCATGTCGCGAGCTAAAGATTTCAAAACTAGTGCGTCAGACGGTGATGAAGCATCAACATCCTCCCAGGTATAACACATTTTTAAGACAGGGCTCATAAAGTCGTTTCGAATTTGCGATATTAAAAGTCACGGGCTGACATTAACATTTCTCTCTTGCTACAGAAAGAGTCCATTACATAGGCTGTACTCTTTGACCCAGCTGAGCCCTGATGACGAAGTCGGATCTAGTAGTGTGGCCTCTGCACTGGGTGAATTACCTCCAGGTTTTCACCATCGACACACTGTTATTGAGTACGAGTGTGCCTCTCCTCTCTACCAGCCTTCTGGAAGCACACGCAGAATCTGCCTGAAGACCGGAAAGTGGAGTGGACGCCATGTCTCCTGTTCACCAGGTGGGGGCAGCACACACACATTCATAAAAAAAACAGGAACTGGTCCAGCTTTGTTTTGACATAAAATAGCACTATGTCACGTCGCAGGCATAGCACCAGGACATGAATTCCATTTTGAATTTTGTATCCAGGAAAGTGGAATAGGTTTTATGCTTGACATACCTGATATGAAATTCTCCTGTTTCTTTTGCAGTTTGTGGTAAGCTCTCAGAAAATCCCCTGACCCTGTCACAAACAAGCTGGCCGTGGCATGCAGCCATATTCCACCGCCTCCCTGACTACAACAGCCCTGTCACAGGGGCGGGCAGCAGACGTGGAGACACCTTCTCTGCAGCCGACTACAGACGTTTAGTGGAGGGGAGCACCGAGCAGACGTGGCAGCTGGCCTGTAGTGGAGCTCTGGTTAGCCAGCACGCTATACTGGTACCTGCACACTGTGTCACCGAGCCTGGCCAGAGAGCACCGGTCCACACATCTGATCTGGGAGTGGTGCTGGGCAAACATGACATCAGGGACCTGACAGACGGCAAGATGCTCCAACACTTACAGGTAGGAAAGTGCACTCTCTTTGCACTCTAAACCAGGAAGACCATATAAAGTGCAAGACCTCTAAGATAGATGACGGGGAGAACTTCTCCTTAAAGCCCCACCCCGTTCGGTCCTGACGCCATTCTCTCCCACACAGGTGTCTGAGATCCTGCCGCACCCCAGCTACGATCCTAACACGTTCGACTCAGACGTGGCTGTGCTGAAGCTGGTGGGCAAGGCGAGGATTAGTGAGTCCATCTCCCCCATTTGCTTGCCACGTGTGCGGGGAGGAGAGGTGACCGCCAAACACGCCTATATCACTGGCTGGCCTGCAGGAGGCCAGCATGACCCGAACCCGGACACAGATTCTGGAACGGCTCGTACGGGTGTGATTGAATTATCTGATGTGGCTCTGTGTGAAAGGCAGTATGCCCAGCAAGGAGTTCCCATTAGCGTCACTGACAACATGCTATGCGGAAGGCAACATCCAATCAGCCCCACCATCGTCTGTCCTACCAGAACAGGGGGAATAGTTCTTTTATCTTCTGATGGCCAGATGAGTTTAACATCTTTTCCAGACCAGAGGAGAGAAACAGAAGACACTGTTCCTAGGCCTAGCTGGGAACTGCTGGGCCTTATGAGGTTTGGATACAATCTGCAGAGTTGTGAACCAGGCCGGTTCACTGTCTACACACGAGTGGCCAACTTTTTAAACTGGATTGAGCGGAACATTAAGTAGGATTTTATATTAAATGTGTACTGATTAAACAGTTCAGATTTTATTTTAAATGTGTCCTGACTAAACAGTTCGGTTTTTGGAGGAATGATGGAAAAACTCTTAGAGTTTACATGTTCATGATTTATGATTTTGTAAATTATGATTTACAGGTGGCTATTTGAGATTTTGAGGTACATCTAGGCAATGAAAAGTCATTAACCCAGCTACACCAAGACAAATCACACCTCTTTCTGCTTACAGTGGTATTTCAAAAAATCTTTCAGTATAGGCTAAAATACTGGACAAAACAAAACTTGGATGGGGATCATTAAAGAATGAACTTGAAAGGTTTCCTGAATACATAATACATGTTTCCCAATCCTGCATTTGAGTTTGCATGATCTTGTTTAACCAGTATGCACGTAGTACTACTAGCATACACGGAAACCTTAAGCATTTGCAAACAATGTTGCACGTGTGTTAATTAACAAGACTAGGCAGGCCTACTTTTGCTGGACTACCAACGGTTGCATACCATTAGTCACACAAGTGTCAACCACATTTAATCAAAAGGGAGGCTGTCATTTATGTCCAAAACGTATATACATTATAAGTCCTTGAGAAGCATTTTAGACTCTTGGATAATGCCCTGCATCTTGTAGAGATGCTGTGGCATAAAATGTGTCATCTTCTATTATGTTTTATTATTATATGTGATAATGTCTAATTTCCTGAATATAGGTCGTGCATTTGAGTCTGCATTATCTTATCAAGCAAATATGCATGTGGTTTCAGCATCAAAGAGCATTTGTAAATAACGAAGTGACATGTTGGTAAACAAGACTAGGCAAGCCTAGTTTTGCAGAACTACTAAACGGTTGCAGACTGTTTATCACAAGTGTCAGGGAAATTTCAACAACAGGGAGTTCATTTATATTACATTCAAAAGATTATTTTTTTTCATATTAAAAGTCACTGTGAAATAATTTCTCTCTGGGATAATGACCTGCACTTTAAAAGAGCCACAGCACATATGTGGTGTTATTTTGATTCATGAGTCATTTTATGTGGCCCTAATAATAGACAAAATGCTTGACACTGAACATGAAAATGCTTTCAGATTTCAGTTGGTTTTATATTTTGGAAGTCATTGTTTACATGTTGCTCTATTCTTTGAAATTGTGGCACAAAAAATCAGACAAAATAAGACCAGAAATTAAAAAAATTAATTATAATCAAATTATAATCACAAACAGAATGACAATCCGGTGCTTGCAAATGTTTAGTATGGAAGTAGTTTTATAAATCACATGGAGACCTAACAGCGTAGTCTAGTGAGGAGTAGGTGAGGGTTCAGATCCAGTTCTTGTACAACCACACCAGAAGGAACAGGCAAACGACCAGTCAATCAAACAGCTCTGAGGGTACGTCACCAGGAGACGAGATCAGACTAAAGAATCCAGACGAGTGAGACAGAGCCGGTGGTCTGTGTACAGAACGGGTCAAAGGCCAAAAAGACAGACAGAATAACGGTACTGCGCATGTAATCAATACTTCACAATGGAGGAGGTAACGGTGATGGGTATTAATGGACAGGTGAACAGGTGTAGGCTTTTATTATTCAGGGGAGGCGGATCTCTGGAATGTGGAGTTATTGGTTAAGCCGGAGTGATTGACAGAAGGGTGTGTGGCTGCAGAATGACGGGAGGTGGAGTCCATTCCATTCTAGGACATGTGACAGTAAGTGTATATATTTTATACACACACACACACACACACACACACACACACACACACACACACACACACACACACATACACACGATCGCCTCAGTCCACAGCAGCAGTATTTCATGTTGACTTTGACTTTCCTTATGCAACATTTCCTTATGAATGTAAGTACAAATGCATCCATATTCAAATACATCCCTTACAACATATTTCAATAATACTGAAAGGCTGCACACCAATGTGATGCTCTATCTAACCTCTCTACAACTTAATTAAAGGTTGTCATAACCTTTAAATTAAAGGTTGTCAGTCTTGGTGGGCAGAAGAAGAGTTGAATACAGGTTAATAATAAAAGTGTGAATGAAATAAATCACCAGGTAATCCCAGAGCAGAGTCAGAAAACAGGCTCTGTACAAAACCAGAGGTGACAAACCACCAGTCAGGCAGAAGCAGCAAGGGACAGGCAAAAGAGGCAAAGTGGAAAAGCAGACATAGATACAGTAGGGAGAGGTAAGTGCAACAACAAAAACACAAGACAAGGGCAGAAACAAAAGCAAAAGCTCATGGCACACATTGCTGTGGGAACCACAATCCCAGAGGGAGGAATTGTGAGAGAACCTCCCCTAACCTGTAGCTCCAAAACAAGGAATTGGACAATGACCAGAACGGAGGACTGGACAGGGCACAGGGCAGGAGATTGGACTAGACTAAGGACCAGAAATGAGACACAGGCACAGGAGACAAAGGAAACAAAGGGGCTAGACACTGGCGCAAATTCAAGGAAATGGACAGGTGGTCTGACTGGGAACTGCACTGGTGTCCTGACAGGGAACTGAAGAAATGATTGAGGTATTAGTACTGGGAAATACGCAATTGGCCAGGGAAGAGAGTGAGCAAAAGATGATACATGGTAAGGGCACAAGTGCAATACTCTCCCCATAGCAGGGTGTAGGGGCAACCCTGGGGAGCAGGCGCCATCTACCATGACCTAGAAATGGAAATGTGAACAAATGGAGCCCTTGTATCAAAAATTGTCCAGTTCCAGCTGCTTAGTTAACCAATTAATTAACCAGCTAGTATGACATGTTACTAGGACATTTTAAAGGTAGGGTTAGGACATGCATTCAATTATCAATTAAGGAAACAGTATAAAACTACAAGCTTAAGTAGAGTGTAATTAAATAGTGAATGTTCCTTCATGTTTGCACTGTGAGAATCACTACATAATCATTCAAACGATGTGCTTGAAGTTAGTGAGATGCTGGATTTGCAGGCTTTAGCTTGTTCTCGAGTGCCCACTCTCATACATCCTTTCACGTGTCAGGACTTGCAGTTCCTAAGGACTACCACTGGGCCGTGTATTCATGCTCACTGGTGCTGTACAGGACTCTGGGCCAGGTTTCCCAGTTTGCTGATCTTCAAATAGCTCTGTAATGACCAACTGTTTTCTCCCAATACGCCTGACTGAACTTCAACTCCCTTCATAAGGTGTAGCAGAGGAAGCAGAGAAAGCATTTGCAAAATACTATATGAGAGGATGTCAGTGGAACGTACATACTGCATTACTGTAAACATGGTGATGTTTCCTCCTTGACAATGATCCCCTCCCCCAAAATGGTGAGCATGCATAAAGCATACGTCATTCAGTGATCTGCTCGGCTTGGACGATCAAGACTTATAGGAAGTGTTTCTGTTATTCCCACTCACCTATCCTACTTCCATTACTAACAGCAATTCAAAAACAGCATAAGGAAATTATAGGGAAATTAGCAAAAAGAAACAAAGACTCCTTAATTGAATCATTGTACCACTGTTCTGAGCACTGTAGCAGTGCTACACAAACAAAAATCACATTTTCTTTTTCATCAGGCAGAATACAAAGACGAACCATTCAATCATTCAATCGATTCATAGTGAACCACACTGGGTATGTGTGATGCGGGGAGTTGAACTGACTGACACCCTGCTTGCATGTTATCTGCATTGCCTCTCCTTGACTATGCACTCACTTTGTGCTGGATTAGAAAAGCTTAGGACAGATTAGTTAATTATAGATGCCTGTCTGCTGAGCGTGGATGCTGGAGTCAGGTGGATATTTGGGTGTTGTGCCGGCCAGCCAGTAAAGGGAACAGCTGGTGACAGTCATGAACCTGTGTCTGACTTTACGTCCTGCTTGCTCCCTGCATGTGCACATAAAGATACACACACATTCTACCCAATTCTCTGAGCACTTTCAGGAACTGAGATGCTGCACGGAGATGATGACTCAGTGGAATCGGGAGTTAGCGCCAGCATCAGGTCTCCATGGTACCGAGTTAATAATAAATATGTTTCACCGTGTTGTGCTCTTTACAACAGGCGGTCAGTTTGTTTATTATTTTAATCTGTCCCCGTTCAGGCCACGGTAGCTAGAACTAATGACCCATCACGCATGGTTGGACCACACCTGGAGTTCAAATTGCATGGATAGACCTAATTTGGCCTACAATGTTTAATTTTCAGTCTGTCAGCCAACACTGAACAAGTTGAGTGACTTGTAGTGAAAATAATAGTTAAATTGTAGCAGTACAAATATCTTAACCACATGATGCATTGCTCTTTAATGCTGTGTGTCGTTTCAGAGGTCACAGCAATAGACGCTGACAATGAGAGTGCTGGAGTGTTGTGTGGGGAGTGAGTGATGGAGAGAGACAGAGAGGACTAGCTGAAGGTTGCTACTTACTCTTAATCTGGCTACTTCACTCCTCCCTCCCTCCCTCTCCTGTTTCTCCTCGGGGGAGTCCTAAGCATTCACTGCTCGCCCACGTTAAGGTTCAATAAGACCACTCAGCTGATTGATGAACATTTTAATTAACATATTCTAATTTAAATGTTTGGCCTGTTGATCTGAGGAGGTCCTGACCGGCCCGCTGCAGGGCTATACTTCCCCAGTTAACCTTCACCGAGGTTGGAGTGAATATGGATATCATACTCAGATTTCTGATGATCTGGATCGGATCCCCTAATGGGTAAACTGTGATCTTGTCCTCCTTTTTTCCAAAGGTTTTGTTACAGACTCTTCAACTTGAAAACAACAGCACTGCAACAGGTAATGTGCAACATATAACTGCACCTGCGTTTGCAAAACTTTCTTTTTTTTTACTTCAGTATTGAGTAGCTGCTGTTCTTTACATAAAAAAAATCTTAACAGATATTTGCAAGGTTGAAGAGAAAAGTCTGTTATGATTTGTTTGCAGTGTTTGCACTTTGCTTAGGGGGATTTTCATTTTAATTAAACATTACAAATAATACAGTGATTTCTGATGAGCACTGTTCAGAAATTCACTTTCTTATTTTCCTGTGTGGAATGAAATGTTATCAGAGGCTAAAAATAGACAACAGATAAGATTCCTCAGACTGCAAGCATGAGCTTTGCGTCCTGACTCATGCAGACAAGCTACATCCAGCAATGCCCTAGATTCAAACGATCCAATGAGATACAGAGGGAGGCTTGAATTGTAATTCGGATTAGCATAATGTTTCCTCACCTGCATGTTTATCACTCCTAATTATTATATTCTAAGCAAATCTGTTTTAAGATAAAACAACATGACCTGAGGTATTTGCTGTTCCAATTATTTACATCCATTTCATTCAGTTTTAAAACCACTTGGATTGCTTATTACAAGGCCTATATACATTCAAATATGGTTTACATTAATAACAATGCCTTTAAGTAGCTAGACCCTTACACCTTGGTGGTATTCTGTGTGATTGCGCATAGTTAATGTTTGAATACAGAAAATTACTGTAACTTCTTAACAGGATTGTATCTCATTAGGGCTGCTGTATAGTGTCAGGCACTCTGGTTTCCTGACCAGCACCTAGCTCATAAATGCTAAGTTCAAGTCTGAATGCGAACTGCTTCAACCTCAAAGCATTTTCATTAAAATAACATTAGATGCTATTTTGAAAAATAAGACATATACTCTTCTAAATTCTTGTACTTGTCTGATTGTTATCAGAGTTCTGGATATGAATTTAAGATAAGATGAGATAATCCTTTTTTAGTCCCACACCGGGGAAACTCGCAATTTTATCATTTTAACATTCTACTCGTCTCTCTTGCAGGAAGAGCTTTATTGGCCATGTCTGACTTCTTATAGCTTCTGAAACTGACCAGGTTTCATATCCCTGCCAGTTCCCATCCAGCCCTCACACACTACACCCACCAATCACAGCATTCATTCGCTTCCCTGAATCCAATCACCAGTTTATTAAATAATCACCTACGCTTGTCCCTGATTTATCTTCGCTCTATTTAATCCCCACAGGTGCCTGAGTTCAGTGCTTCACATTGATGGTCCACAGCCATCATTTAGAGACTTTGCCAAGTTTGCTTCTTTGAACATTTGGTGACTGTCTTGCATTTCGCAAATAAAAAGCTTTTCGAGTTCCTCACTCCTCTTTCATGGTGCCACACCTGGATTTTAACGTATATCAATAGAACACAGATAATTTATTTTAGATCAACTTGATAATCAAAAGAAATCACAGAGTAGCACAAATTGTCCCACATTGTTGCTCCATGCATGTGTTTAATTACCAAATGCACTGAAGTTGTGTAATCAAGCAAGATGAAAGCGTGTGCGTCAGGGATGGGTTAATACGTCCAAGACATTTAAAACCAGACCACAGTGAACACAATTGTTTCTGTGTTGTCGATTCATGCATCATTCTTACCTTTAACGGATTGCATGAGGCTTGCATAGACATCAAGACAGCTTGTGAAAACATGACCTGATAGTTTAGGGCCACTGGAAGCTATGACCTTATCAGGAAGTCCATTCTCACGACTTATCAAAGATTTAACAAGTCCTGGCCTGCCCCTTACTTATACATCTAGGACAAGGGATAACAGAAGATGAACTTGCAACTTATTGTGTGAATGTGATCAATTATTATGCAGAATCAGATGTGTAAATCAGATGTGTATTTTGTTTGTGGTCATTTTATGATAGTGTGTTGATAATTTGGCCAAAAATGTGTTGTTTTACATGTGGCACTTTTAGAGCTTTGATAGTTTCAATATGCATTAGATTCCATAAACTGAAGCAGGTTATACAATTCTAAAGTCTATGATACAGTATACAACTCACACATTTCCATGACTTTGTACCATGCCCTGCTGTTTGTACCATTCCCTGCTGTTCTCCGACTTCCCTGCCAGTGTCACCAACATGCAGAAGCAGGTGGAGGTGAGCTTACATGAGCCAGACATTGAAGACCCGCTTCCTCCACCCGAGCCAATGTGTGGAGGTGTTTGTGACAGATTCATGAAGAACTTGCTTTTAACACTCACAGTTCTTGGTAAGTCTTCTTTCTCTGGTGTAAGGAAGAAGTGTACTGAACACCCTCGTATTACAAACTGACACCATCCTTACTTATCAATGTGGTAATGTCTGTCAATGAGCAACAAAGACTTTCAGTGTATCATGTTCTGGAAATTTAATACCTTTCCACATCTTCTGCACAAGTGCCATGAACTTTTATATGTTCATTTATTGCTGTGTATACATTACTTTATTCAAGAAAATGGGAATCACTTTACAGAATTAAATGATTTAAAGTTAATTAAACAGTGGGTATTATTACATTTGAATAATTTTATTAAAATATGTCTTATTAACATATATATATATATATATATATATATATATATATATATATATATATATATATATATATATATATATATATATATGTTAATATATATAATAATATAATAATATATATAGTAATTATTACAACTATTATTATATTTACAATTTATATGTTTATATGTTTAAATATCTCTCTCTCTCTCTCTCTCTCTCTCTCTCACACACACACACACACACACACACACACACACACACACACACATATATATATATATATATATATATATATATATATATATATATATATATATATATATATATATATATATATATATATAGTACTGAAAATTTCAGTACTGACTGATGGTGAAAAAGTGAAATAAGAAAAAAGCCAGGATTGGGAATCTTAATCTAAATCTGAACATCTGAATGTGTAATAACTACATATTAATTTATTTTAAGGTACTTATGACCTAGTTACAAATTAGTTAACCTCTCATGTGTAACTAATGGTTTACTAGTGTGTAAACCACTCATAAACTCTTTAGAAGGGTAGTTTTACTGTAATTTAGTACCAAAACGTGTACAGACTAGGCAAGGCATGCCATGGCATGTTTGTCTGTATGGCACTTTTCCACAGCAGCAACTAAAATGCTTCTCATAGTATAATGAAATAATAAGACTTATTATACCCAGAAATCTATGACCTCAAGGAAGGTTTTTGTCTTTAAAAATCTAAAAAGAAAAATTAACATTAATTACATGCAATTGATTTAAATGGAAAAAGAAGAAATGTAATAATGAAATCATAAAAAAATACATTAAAAGATGTTAAAGTAAAGAGCTACCAAGACAAGACAGGACAAACTATAAGAAAAATGTTTTTAACCTCGATTTAGAGCTCATTTTAATTAATCTACAGACTTTATGTGTAATAGATCTGACCGAATGGCCTTTTCTGATACATGTGCCACTGTAAAGCTCATGTATGACTTTTTTTTAAAGAATAGGCTATAGTGTTGGGAATAGGCTATAGTGTTGGGAGTAGGCTACAGTGGTGGGTATAGGCTATAGTGTTGGGTATGTCATTCATATTGTACAAGTTGGGCTGTGCACCCGACAGCTTTAAGGCAGTAAAAAATACACAGTAATAACGTGTTTTAGTCTTTATTGTAAAATATGCTTTATTGCAAAATTGTAAAATTTGCTTTATTGCAAAATATGTACAGCTGGGCAGAAAGAATGCTATTGAGTGAAACAGGCTCTACAGGATTGGTGTATTAGATACTTTCTATATGACAAGGCCTCTGAGATGAGTACATGTGCTTTTGTTGGTGAACAGGCAGTCTGTTCTCATTTCATCACCCCACTAGATGGCATTAAGAGGTCATTAGAGGTAATGACACTGTTTTAGCATTAAGAGGTCACAAGGGATGATAGCATTGTTTAAGAATTGGGTCTTATCTGAGATCTGAGCCTCTACATGGCATGGAGAAGTGAGCATCAAATAATTGGATCGTGTAATATTTATAAAATACACCACTCTCGCATTCCCTTTCACACAGCTAGAAGAGCTCAGATGAAATAAATGTTCAGGGCAACCTGTTATAGAATCAACATAGATACCTAAAAACAAAACAATGTCAGGGTTCAGCCAGGTTGAATATTTTTCTGTAAGTATAAGGCAGATTATAGTATAAGTATATAGCATAAAGTAGATATAAGATGATGGCCATGTTTTTACACGCAGAATGTATTTTCAAGAGCACTAACTTCCTAAATAATACATTGTAAATTTTTTTGCATGAGAACGTTTCTGCTCTTTTGTGTGTTTACATGTCTAGCTGATGCTATCTGATGTCTTGCTTCCTTCAGGGGTGGTTTTAGGCTCCGTTTCTGGAGTCCTGCTACGATATGCATCTCCACTCCCACCTGACATCATCATGATCATTGGCTTTCCTGGTGAAATTCTCATGAGAATGTTAAAAATGCTGATTTTGCCTCTGATCATCTCCAGTTTAATCACAGGTATTGCATGCAGGGGAGGACGTTATGTACCCTCTCTCACACACACATTACTGTGTGTTATTATTAAATTCAATCATTAGTGTTCATGCTATTATGTAATAATTATGTATGTTCACATGTGTATGTGTTTATGTATATGTGTGTATGTGTGTCCCTTTTCTCATCTGCTGCTTCTTTCTAATGTTTTTAGTTATTTAATGATTTATTTTAAATTGTTGTGATTTATTCTAATCCTTTTTAGTTTTATGTTGCTTAATCCCTTGTAAAGTGTCCTTGTGTGTCTTGAAAGGCGCTTATAAATAAAATTCTATTATTATTATTATTATTATTATTAATTATAAAGTAATACAGAATTTACATTGAGTGAAAATGAGTGACGTAGCAATTTAAGTTTCTTCCAATTTAAATAATATAATAGTATAATAATTGTACTTTTTATCTACTCTTTCCATTACAGGTCTGGCAGGGTTAGATGCCAAATCTAGTGGTCGCCTTGGCACAAGAGCCATGGTGTATTATATGTCTACAACCATCATTGCTGCCATCCTGGGTGTGATTCTGGTGCTGATAATCCACCCTGGCAACCCCAAGCTGAAAGCCAACTTGGGAGAAGGGAAAAAAAATGATGACGTGTCCAGTTTAGACGCCTTCTTAGATCTAATCAGAAACCTTTTTCCAGAGAATCTGGTGCAGGCATGCTTTCAACAGGTGGGTGTCACTCATTGGGGATTGTCATAATGTATAATATATAATAAGTTATTATTACCATTGTTATTAATAATAATATTATTATTATTGCTCATCTCCACCACAGATCCAAACTGTATCAAATAAGATGGAAGTATCTCCGACTCCACAACTGCACCATCGGTTTGGCCGAAATATCTCCAGGGGGGCAGGGAGATATGTCATCAAGAAATCTCTCGAGTTCAAGGGTGGCATGAATGTGTTAGGTGGCTATACCATTATGATTACATCATGCATAATGCTACGCAGAGACTATATTTGACATTATGTCTTTGAGTAGACACCACCAGAACACGAGATCTTGGTCGGTGTTTGAAAAGTACTTTTAGGAAGACAAAGGTCTGTGCACAATCACTTCACATCAGTGTATTTGGAATTAGTAAGAAAGCCTTGGCTCCTCTGTACAGGTCTCATTGGCTTCTTTGTGGCATTTGGAATCTGCATGGGAAAGATGGGTGAGCAAGCCAAGCTGATGCTGGACTTCTTCAACATCCTCAACGAAATCGTCATGAGGCTTGTCAACACCATCATGTGGTCAGCATTGAAGGCCTGAATTTTACTCTCCTAAACTTCAAGCATTTCTATTCATTCATTTAAAATCTTATAAGTAACTGGTCAGTAGCTACTATGAGTTATTCAGTAACTACTTTAAATATATGAAACAAAACGATCCACACTGCTTAGAGTTCTTCCAAAGTAGCATCATTAAATTCAGCTAGTCAAAAACAAAAAAAACATTAGTATGATAACTTCAGTAATTCGTTATTATTTTACAAAACTTAGTTAAACATCTTCTTATTCTGGTAGTTCTATGTAGCATTTGTGATCCTAAAAAAGCATTTGTGATCTTCGTTGTAGGTATTCCCCCGTGGGAATAGCATGCCTGATCTGTGGGAAGATCATTTCTATTAATGATCTGGAAACAGTGGCCAGACAGCTCGGGATGTACATGGTCACTGTCATCGTGGGCCTCATCATCCACGGAGGCATCTTCCTCCCACTGATATATTTTGTTATCGTCCGAAAAAACCCATTCACATTTTTTATGGGAGTGTTTCAGGCATGGATCACAGCACTAGGCACTGCTTCCAGGTACACAGTTTGGACTTTAGAGATAGCACGACCTGTTCCTGGTTTTGAGCATGCCCCTCACATCTTTGTATGTGTCTCACTTAGTGCTGGTACACTACCTGTTACCTTCCGTTGCCTGGAGGATAATCTGGGTGTTGATAGGAGGGTCACCCGGTTTGTGCTTCCTGTCGGTGCGACAATCAATATGGACGGCACAGCCCTTTATGAGGCAGTGGCGGCTATCTTCATCGCACAGATGAACGGAATAGAATTACATCCTGGTCAGATTGCGACAGTCAGGTAGGTCAATGTGAGCTCTCTCTCTTGTCTGTTACTGAAAGCACGTCTGCATTTAAAACACATAACAGAAAACCAAATCAAAATGAGTTTCCACTCCCCCCCCCCCCCCCCCCCCCCAGTAAATAAAAAAAACAGGTTATGGAATAATATTATGGTGAGTTTTACTTTGAATTTTGCCTTAACTCCCAATCTGAATGGAAATTCCATGGTATTATGTGAATGATGTGTAAATGGGAAGGCAGTCTCACCAGAACCAACACACCAGCAGGTTTAACAATCATGTGGTAGAACAAGACAGAACTAATGAAACCGTGAAGAAGAAGAAAAACAAGTGACACCCAAAGAGTTGCTAAGCAACTAGCTGCTGAAGCAAGGCAAAGGAGCATAAAACACCACAGCAACAGGGTGGATATCTAAATGCACCATTTTACAGCAATCTTGTCTTACCAGATGTTACAAGATAATATTACTCAATTATGCCACAGCAAAGAAGCACATAACTTTGCTCACTTATGCAAAGATTATCTAGTAATGACAGATTAACCAAATAAAGTAGCAGTTTAAATTACATAAGAAACATTTTTTCTAAATACAGTGCCTAGCATACCCCTTAAAACCTTTTTACATTTATTCACATTACACTTAAATGTATTTTAACACAAACTTAAATGTATTTTATTGGCATTTTATGTGATGGACCAAGGTATAGTAGCAATAAACAGTGAAGTGAATAGAAAATGTTAATAAATAAAAATCTGAAGTGTGGTGTGCATTTGTATTCAGCCCCCTGTTCTCTGACAACCCTAAAAAATATCCAGTGTGACCAATTGCTTTCAGAAGTCACCTAATTAGTAAACAGAGTCTACCAGTGTGTAATGTATTCTCAGTATAACTACAGGTGTTATGTGAAGGCCTCAGAGGTTTGTTAGACACCATTAGTGATCAAATAGCATAATTAAAACCAAGAAATACCAGACAGGTCAGTGATGAAGTTGTAAAGGTGGAAACGCAAAGCAGGGTTAGGTTATAAAATCCCTATAAATCCCGAGCTATGAACATCTGATGGAGAACTGCTCAATATATCATCTGAAGATGGAAGGCGCAGGGCACAAGCGCAAAACTATGAATACGTGGCTGTCCACCTAAACTGACAGCCCAGGCATGAAGAGCGCTAGTTACAGAAGCGGCCAACAGGCCCGTGGTCACTCTGGAGAAGCTGCAGAGATCCACAGCTCAGGTGGGAGACTCTAGTTGTTGCATTCTCCACAAATCTGGCCTTTATGGAAGAATGGCATGAAGAACGACATTTGTGACAGTAAGCCATATAAATTCCCATTTGTTCAATTGAAGTCTCATGATGTAGTGATGCTTTAAGTAGGGACAGGGATGCTGATTTGATGAGATGATGGATGGAGAAGAAGGTTGGAGCTAAATACAGTGAAATCCTGGAGGAAAACCTGTCAGAAGCTGAAAAATACTTGGAACTGGGTGGAGGACACTGACCCTAAACATACAGCCAGAGTTACAATGGAATGGTTTAGATAAAAGCATATTCATGTCTTGGAATAGCCCAGTGAAAGTCCACACCTAAATCCAATTGAGAATCTGTGGCTTTCTGTTCACCTATGTTCTCCATCCAATCTGACTGAGATTGAACTACACTATATTGCCAAAAGTATTTACTCACCCGTTCAAATGATCCGAATCAGGTATTCATATCACTTCAATGGTCACAAGTGTATATTAAGCACCTAGGCATGCAGACTGTTTTTACAAACATTTGTGAAAGAATGGGTCGCTCTCAAGAGCTCAGTGAATTCCAGTGTGGAACTGTGATAGGATGCCACCTGTGCAATAAATCCAGTTCTGAAATGTCTTTGCTCCTAAACTTCATATGGCCTTCAGATTAGCTCAATAACAGTGTGCAGAAAGCATCATGAAATGGGTTTCCATGGTCGAGCAGCTGCATCTAAGCCATACATCACCAAGTGCAATGCAAAGCGTCGGATGCAGTGGTATAAAGCACACCGTTACTGGAATCTAGAGCAGTGGAGGCACGTTCTCTGGAGTGACAAATTGTGCTTCTCCATCTGGCAATCTGATGGATGAGTGTGGGTTTGGTGGTTACCAGGGGACTGGTACTTGTCTAACTGCATTGTGACAAGTCAGATTATGGTGTGGGGTTGTTTTTCAGGAGCTGGGCTTGGCCCCTTAGTTCCAGCATACCAAGACATTTTGGATGATTCCATGCTCCCAACTTTGTGGGAACAGTTTGGAGCTGGCCCCTTCCTCTTCCAACATGACCAGTGCTCAAAGTAAGGTCCATAAAGACATAGATGGCAGAGTCTGGTGTGGATGAACTTGACTGGCCTGCACAGAGTCCTGACCTCTAACCAATAGACCACCTTTGGGATGAATCAGAACGGAGACTGAGAGCCAGGCCTTCTCTTCCAAAATCTGTATATGACCTCACAAAAAGCGATTCTAGAAGAATGGTCAAAAATCGCCATAAACACACTCCTAAACTTTGTGGACCACCTTCCCAGAAGCGATTAAGCTGTTCTAGATGCAGATGCTGAATACAAATGCACAACACACTTTCCAGATTTTCATTTGTAAAAAAAAAATTTTAAACCACGTATCATGTTCTGTTCATTCACAATTACTTGTTACTTTATGTTGATCTATAAAATAAAATTCCAATAAAAAACAAAAAAACTTTTGTGGGTGTAACATGAGTTTATGTGGAAAAGTTCAAGGGGTATGAAAACTTTTGCAAGGCTTACAAGTTAGAGACTATATTATGGTCCAACGAGGAGGGTGAATGGTGCCCCTAGAACTAGATGAAAAACTTAGGAAGTCAACATGCAAAGGAATTTGTTTCATGAATGATATTTCTATAACAAGCCAAAATTTTAAAATTTTTTCTGTCCTTCATAACCTGCTTCACAGATCATGCCACATTCATACACCTCAATATGAGCCCAAAGCTTTAAAATCAAAATAGAGACTCTTCTTCAAATGGGGACCTAATACTAAAATGAATTACAGATATATCAAATTGGCTTTGATGAACAAGTGTCTAACTGTGAGCCAATCAGCCAGTCCTGTTGTCACTTTCACTGTCTACCCTGTATTAATTTAATCATAACCTTAATGGGATCATTGCTGCACACTACCGTCATTATATGTGTACTTGTTATGCAGGTACTGTTTGTTTCCCCTGCCCAGTGGTGTTAATTGTTGTTTAATAGTCCGGTTTGACATCTCTAAATAAACATAGTGAAGAAAACAAACAACAAATCTAAACAAATGACAAAGTACAGACTGGCTGCATGAGAACCCAAGGATGAAATTAGTGTATAAGGGAAAGCTGATAAGCAAGTAAGGAGTTCCAGGTACTTGGGTGAGGTAGACCGCTGGATTCTTGCTGCCAAGGGTGTGGAGACAGTTGAAGCAAGGAGAGGCTGACTAGCTGGCTGGGTGCAGTTCGTTATACAAACCCCTCACCCAGAATCTGCTCCCGTGGAGACTCCACCCTGCCCCGAAGGGCAACCGTGATCAGGAGGGGATCCAATATATCTTTGGCAAGGACCCAAACATTATTTTTCATAGCGTAACTCTCTACGTCAGCCAAATAATGCCACTGTCCCCTGTCCTTCTTGAGTATAGGATGCTTGTTAACACACAAACTGGATGTCCATCGATGCTGAGAGCAGGCAAAAGCGTCCTGCAGATTGCCAGGATTAAAAGAGAGACATGGAATGAGGGAGAAACTAATACTGTGGAGGTTTATAGGTTACTGGAGTAATCATACAGATAATCCAATGGGCTGATGAAACATGGTGATAACTTGTTCAAGTTCTTGGTGGACATAACCTCTCTTGACATGTATTCTGGCATGTATTCTGGAGTATCTTTATGGTGGCAATAAATCTAGATCTTCTGTCATCTGAGAGGCTTCTCCAGATGTAGATGACTAGAAATGTAGACGGGTGGACCCATAAACCAAAACCATTGTCCATGCCTGCATTGTCTTCATCGGCTAAAATACAAAGGAACAGTGGTGCCTGGTATCCCAGATGTGTCCAAAATGGAATTTGGGTCACATCCAGGCCAGGTGAGAAGCACAGCCTCCATGATGAAAATGGAAAATAACTGTGGAAACATTGTCTTGGTTCCTGATTCAGACTCTTCGCCTGGCCATTATTCTCAAAATCCTGAAGTGAGACCTGATATGTGTCTCCCTATCCAACACCATGTATTGAAGGACTCTGATAGGCAGTAGGGGATCCTATGAGAGGGATCAGACAACATCCTTTGTAAAAGACATCTATCACCAATATGGCTTTGTCACCTTATGAGGCTAGGATGTGGCAGTGACAAAGTCCATCAGTAGGTGCTTTCAAGGTTGTTGAGGCATTAGCAGAAGTTGAAGTGGGTAGCTTTCTGGGGGTTTTGGACTGGTCATAAACTGAACAAAAACAGACAAACCTCTGGACATTTGCATGAAGACTGGGTCATCGGTAAGAATAACAAAGTAAGTGGCAGTCCTAGTAACTCCAGGATTATCAGTGGCAGTAGATTTGTGTGTCTATTTACCAAGTATGACCTCTGGAACATCATCCTTGTTGGATGACTTGTCACTTTGTTCGGGGTCACCTGCTACTAATTCAGAGATCACTTGGTCAATGTATAAGACAACTAGATTGACCAAACAGGTGGGCTTGATTCAGAAATTTTGACATTTCTTTGATGTCATATATCACTGGCCATATATTACATGAAGAGTTAATAAGGCATACTTCAAAACCCAATAAAAACTCCTTTAATTTAACCTGCTCCACTGAACATAGTATAGTTGAGAAGCTCAATAAGATGCATTCCGGGAGCTCGTGATTTTGCTATAGATGTAAAGCAGAAGTTGACAGAGATCGGTTTTATTGCCAAATAGGGTGCAGTCATGGTTTGGTGGTTGAAGAACCGGTCTTGTGGCCAGAGGGTTGTGGGTTTGATTCCCAGGCCCTAGGCCATGACTGCAATCCCCTTGAGCAAGGCACTTAACCACAACGCCTCCCCAGTCCCCCCAGCTAGGGCTACACACTGCTCAGGGCATGTGTGCACCACAACCCACTAGTGAGCACTAGTGTGTGTGTTCTCACCGCACAGATGGGTAAATGTGGAGGACCAATTTGGCAATATGGTGATGTAACTTAACAAATGAAACCATACTGCTGCAAGGTGGAGGTACTGATACTAAAACAAATGCTAATTTTATCACATTGGCCATGATAGCGGCTAACAACTGCATTGCTCAAAATTGGAAAACTGTAAGATATCAATTTCGTTAATATGGCTATAGCTAGAGTTCTAAGCATACCATATGTAAAATCTGAAAAGATTCTTTATTACTTAAAAAAAAGCTCAAAGCATTCCAAAAAAACTGGGGAAAATTTGTCATTTGGTTATCTGGGCCTACTAATCCACAAAATGAAAAACAACAACCTAAGCAAGTTCTTTTTGGGGGTGGGGGGAGAGGGGGGTAATGAATTGTGTGTGTGTGTGGAGGAGGGGAATGGGGTGCAAAGACAATCACAAACCCCAGTCCCCAGTCTCTTGGGACAGAATGGCAAAGTGGACATTGGGTTTAATTTTAGGGTTATATTTTCATGTACACAGTTGAAGTACTGTCATAAAGGCTGTAATGCAGGCATGTGTGGGCATGCCAGAAAAACTGTTTGGTCTTTTCATAACTGGCGGCAAAGGCACTGATCCCATGCAAAGTAGTGAAACTACAAAAAGAGGTACACACCCTCTGTTGCAATTCTGGATAAGAAGGCCTCTCCCACACTTCCTCTTTCCTCTTGGCTTTGGGAATATCTGCCACCCTGTTGAAGGATATTTCAGTCCTCCAAAAGAGTGGAGAACGTTGCAACCAGCAGACACTCAAATCCTCGGTTTTGTCCAAAGGAACAAGTTTACAGAACAATAATTTCAGATATCTATCTATCTCAAAATGCATTTCAAAACATAGCTATATGTAACCATATAATTATATATATATAATTTAATGATTTAAATGTCCTATTCAAGACCATTTTCACACAAGTAACTGTTGATACATCAAAAGCATCCCTCTGCTATTGTTCTAGTAGGCAACTCACCACAGAATGTAATGTCTTCATGAACACTACTGCCCCAAATGTACCAAGTTCCTCAATGACTGTCAGCATATACACAATCTGAAATCTGAAATTTTGTCACTTTACTGTTATTTACCAAATCTTTGACTTATCCTTAAAACCAGATGATGCAGTGGGATGGGCCCAAAGACATTCCCTGGGTCAAGAAGCAGGTTTGTTGTGGTGAGGTTTGAATGGTCCAGAATGCCCCATTGAGCAATGTTCCTCCAGACCATAACCCTCCGAGTCAACAGCATACTGGATTATGCTCTTGTGACACTTGGAATCCAATAGCTTGTACACCATGTTAACAGGAGATCCATGAATCTCCAAAGGCAGGGGAACACCCTCAGGATCAAGACTGCTCAGGGAACCTGCAATATATGGCTTTAGAAGTGGTACATGAAATTACAGAGAGATGTGTTAAGCATTTGGTATATTTGCCCTGTATGTGACCTCATTGATCTGCCTATCCATCAGGAAACCACTTAGGTAGAAGGACGTTGACTTAGCACAACCATTGACGTGTAGGTCACAGATAAAGAGCCAGACTTGGTCACCAGGTTGATAAGATGAAGTTGGAACACAGCAATGATCAACCTGCTTCTTAAATCTTGGTCTTGGTGGAATTTCTTCAATCACTCAACTTCATACACAAAACTACAGCTCGCATCAACATGAGTCTCAGTGACCATCCATTCCCAAAGTACAAATGGAGGCAAATAACCCAAAACACACTGGATGTGTGTCAGGCCACTATATGAGTGTAGCAGAGACTACAGAGCTCTTAGTCCACAGACAAAAGATGACCGAGCAAATTTATGGTCCTTGCAGAAAACTCATATTTTTCATAATTCTGGCATGCTCATTCAGCCTGAAAATGGTAAGCTGTGGTTAAGCTCATAGTCACTCATGACTATGTTTGAGCTCATTTGAGTAGCAGACTGAATTGTATCATCTTGGAAATCCAATCCACAACTGTGAGAATGGCAGGGTTACCATGGAACAGCAGTAGGTCGCTGATGAAACGGATTGCAATGTGAGACCAGGGTTGCTCAGCAGGGAGACCAGTTTCCACCTGCAGGGATCTGGGAATCTTGAACTGGGCACAGACTTCCAGCAATACTGACAGACAACATAGGAAAGGAATGCCCTGACCAGCCAATGACACCACTCCTCAAGTACCAACTTAATAACCAGGAGTTCTCGGTTCCACATGTCATAGTTCCTTTCAGCTGGAGACAGATTCTTACTATTAAAGTTAATGGGAAACATCAAGAGGATGTCTCTTCTGCAGTAGATGACCAGGTGAGCTGGCATGGAGAATCCTTAAAGAAGGAAGCACGTAGCACTACTATCATGCCATACGTCTGAGTTTATATTCAGTAGCAGAGGTGTCAATTCCAGGTTCAGAAAGTAAAAGTCCTCACCAGGATTTTGCTCAGGCTTCCTGGATTGAGTTGATTCCACTAATTTTACCTGGATTGCACTAATTAGATAATCTAGCAAGCTTGAGCAAAATCCTGGTGAGGACGTTTACTTTCTGAACCTGGAATTGACACCTCTGTTCAGTAGTAATACGACAAACCAAAGAAGCTCTGAAGATCTTTGATCCTTCATGGAGAATGTGACCACTCCGGCATGGCCTGCAACATACACTCCCCCATGGTTACACCTTCAGTTGAGATGATGTACCCTAGGAAAGAGACAAAGGAGAGATAGAATTGGTCATTATCAGACTTGTTACATAATCACTACTGGCCATGGAGACCACTGTCGTCTATTTATCACATTCCCAGATCTACACCACATTATGCTTTTCCAATGTACTTTTTGGTAATACGACTGCTCCAGTGAGCTGAGAACATTGTACAATCCTGTGAGGCTCAATAAGTTACATTCTAGGCACTACAAGTTCAGTCCAAAGACGTAAAAATGAAAAATGTCACATCTGGGAAATGTTCGTGAATTAAAAGGTTTCGGGAAGGATGTAGAGAGATTCATAATGACTATGACTAGTATGAAGATTAGCCTTAAACCTAGATTAACCTTTTTAGGATATAATCCTTACAACTAGAAAGTGGGGTATTAATGCTAACAGAAATACTAGATTTATAAAATACAACACATGCAATGCTCAAAAGTGCAGGACTGTGTCACCATGATCCTTATTGTGGATAAATGAACTCTAAGAAAATCTCAAATCTGAATAGATGCTTTATTACTTGGAAAAAAGCTCAAGGCATTCCAAATAATGTTGCAAAACTTTATCACTTTCTTAATATTTAGGATGTCTTTGACTTAACCTTAATTAAATTACTGCTATACACTGCTACCATTTAAATGTTATCTGTTTACATGTTATATATTAACATTTAACAGGGGATTTCCTGGTTCAGTGTTATCAAATTAAATTTTCTTTAATATCTTTGTAAACTCTTTGTTTATACCATCAAATATATTGAGGAAAAAGGAAACCCACCAAGAGAAACAGCAAGATGTGTAGAGCCAGAATACATAGAGATAGTTCAATGCTCCATGACGAACTGAGAACGGAATGACTCTATATGGAAAAGCCGATTAGCAGGTAAGGAGATCCTCGTCTTAGTAGTTGGGCGAGGCAGACCGCTGGATTCTGCTGCCAAGGGTGTGGAGGCAATTGAATCAGGGACAAGATGACTAGCTGACTGGGTGGAGTAAGTTACACTAGCCCCTTTCTGTGAATCAGATCTTGAGGTGATCCAACCCTGCCCAACTAGGCAACCATGATCATAGTCCTTGGCAGGGACCCAAGAATGGTCCCCCATAATATAACTCTCAGAATCAACAGCCAGTAGAGAATCCTGCAGGAGGGATCAGTGAACATTCTTTGCAGAACAAAGCCACCACCAAAATGGTCACTTTCTGGTTCTAGGAGGTCTGTAACAAAGACCACTCATAGGTGTATTCAGGATCACTGAGGCACTGGCAGTTTTTTTTTGCCCAAGGTTCTTGGATTGGGAACAACTTAAACAGTAAATGAAAATTAAATGAAAACAATCTGGATATTTGCATGAAGGTTGAGTCACCAGAAATCAACACAAAGTAACTGGTCAGTCAAAAAAAAAATCCAGGATTATTAATGGTGATAGAGGTGTATGACAAGTGAAATTCACTTAGTACAACCTCTGGAACATGCACTTTGTTGAGTAGCTTATCACTTGTTCCTTGATCACCTGTTATCTTCTGTTCAATGTATCCAAGAACTGCAGCTCCCAAACAGGTGGGCTATTGCTTGGTATTGCTTGGAGGTGGAGGATTCTGGGTTATACATTGTAAACAGATCATCCACTGTACTGTTTTTGGTCTGGGGTTGTAAGACATGGTAAGCTGGAAGAATAATGTAGGATGTATTGGGCCCTTCTGATTTACTCTCAATTGTAATGGTCTGTTTAAACACAAAAGAGATCAAGGGCCCTCCTAAAGTGCCAGCTTGCCAGGATCCAGGAGTGCGAGGAGCTTTCATGTCTTAATTCTTTTCATCTGGAGACAGTTTCTTACTAATAAAGGTAATGGAAATTTTTTCACGAGAACCGCCATGGCCCAAGGTCAGAACAGCACAAGAAGAGAGAGAGAGAATTTATGCTTGAAGAAGGTGAATGTCTCTTCTCCAGCACTGGCATGGAGAACATTAAAGGAGGTGCATGAGCAGTGATACTACCATGCTGATGTTGCAGGTGAATCTTCAGTATACGTTGGAAAACCAATAGGATGATTCCTTTTCGACCTGGGTTGTACTAGTGGCCACTTCTGGATGATCTGCACCACCTAACTAGCCACCATGTTTACACCTTCAGCAGAGATAATATAGCAAAGGAGAGATGGAAACGGCACTTCGCATACTGAACTACAGGTTATGCTGCAGTAATCTTGCAAACACATCACTCATATGAGCTATGTGTTCATCCAGGATGTGAAAAAAATACCAAGATGGTGGCAATGTAAACAGTCACAGAGTATCTTGACAAATTACTGGAACACAGCCAGGGCATTAGCCAGGCCATAGGGCATTACCCAATAATTATAGCAGCCATTAATGACAAGTTCAAGTTCCATTAATCACCTTCACAGATCTACACTAGGTTGTACATAATCCTTTGTTGAAGATATGTACACCACACAGTTGCTCCAAAGGCAGCGAATAATGGAATTTCTGTGTTGTCTGGTTGAGTTATCAATAGTCATTCCTTAGTTTCAAATCTCCATCCTTCATAGACAAAGAGAAAAATCCTGAAAAATACAAATTAGATAGCTGGGCTAATGAACCTCTGCCTGGGCACCTATTTATGTGTTCCTGTAGCAGTACTTTCCTTGACAGAGGATATGTTGATCTGGACATAAAATCCTTCCTTGACAGAGGATATTCTGAATTTGAGGAGAGTGGCCCAGGTAACAAGTACATGGCACAATAACATGGCCAGTGCAAAAGACTGGTGCCTGATATTGTGCACATACTAAGTAAAACATGATAAGGGCGTCTTTCATGATTCGAACTGATTGAACCACTGAGGTAAGAAAAGTGAGTGATCAGTTTCTGATTGCTTATCTAGTTTTACGTCTGCACTTCCTTTCCTTATGCCCTGCCATCGAGGAAATGTTCATACATTATGGGATAATTTGGTATGGTGCTCATAAAAATGGGTCTCTTTGTCTTTATCATTTCAACATGGCCAATGCCGAATGCACGATCTCCCGATTGACAAAACAAAATTTATAATATTTTAAAGACATTTTGAGAAAATTGGTAGCATTGTGAGTGATGAAGACTGTACACTGCAGCTGAAATTGTCTACATTCATCAGGCTCCCCATTAATCTTCTCTAGTTTGTATAGTTTAGATTTGTGGGAAAGAACAGGTGGTTGACTCATATGGCCCTGATTTATAGACAGAAGTGGCTCCATAGCCAGCCAGATGTTGGATTGGATGTACCAGTTGGATGAGTTGGTTGGTTTGACGAGCCTGTTGTGCAAGATGTAATAGTCCCATTTGCTTTTGCTGTGAATGGAAATAAGATTCCAAACTTGCTCGCTCCAGCTGTGAATCAGGCTTGTTAGCCGCAGTGTCCGTTATCATAGGGTGCATAGGGCAGGGTGGCAAAGAGGACACATTAGCAGGTTTATTAACGAGACAGCTGAAGAAAACACACCACACAAAACTATTAAGACATCGAAGAATAATTATCAGCAATCAAGTAGTTGAATAAACAAACAAAAAAAAAACGGTAGTAAAATCAAAACAAGTCAAGCTAAGTAACTCCTACACTAAAACAAGGCAAAGAGTTCAAACAAACACACCATGGATACAGGGCGATAAAGACATCTCGTCAAACAGAGAGGCGTAGACTGGCAGAACAAGAACACTGGGAAAAGCTCAAATGAGGAAACCGAAGGTAGAAAGATTGCATATGGGGAAGCTGATTAGCAGGTAACCAGGTGAGTTCCAGGTGTTCATACTCTGGGAAGGTGGAGCACTGGAGCCTCATGGTGCCAAGGTGTCGAGGCGGTGAGGAGGTTGGCAGAGCTCATTACAGGAAATGACAAATTTAAATGACGTCACTGCCAGCCCAACCTACATGACAGAACTGGCAGTGTAACTGGCAATGTTTCGGTCTGGTTTTTGTTTTTTGTTTGTCATTGAGAGTTATGAATGCCAGAACTTTTATTCTCCCTGTTGTTGTCTGATTTGTTAGTATTTGGTTGTTCAGCTGTAAATCTACAAGACTCAAATTATTTATGACATTGTGTCATTTTTAAGCACGCTTGATCCAAATAAAAGTAGCTTTTACTACATAATTCATTGCATTCATTAACGTCAAACATTAGACAAAACTGTTCTGACACTGAAATCTGTTTAACATAAAAAATAATAATTCAAATGTGAACGGTTTTGTAGTATTTTTGCCAAAACTACCAAGTTGCACAAAAGTACCAAAAAGAGAAATTCATGATGCATTTCCTGCCGTAGCCTAACAGCTACTCTAGCCAGTGTGGGAGCTGCCAGCATCCCCAGTGCCGGACTGGTCACCATGCTGCTGATCTTGACAGCTGTAGGACTGCCAACCCAAGACATCAGTTTGTTGGTAGCAGTTGACTGGCTACTGTGAGTAAAACTAAACCCTTCACTGTACCTCCTGTGTTCAGTTTTCAAGCAATAGGCAGTATGTGTTGTCATCGTATTTGGATTTGATTCTTAAAGGCAGATCATAGGTCAGAGCTGAGAGGAAAGACATGTGGTTAACTCAAAAGGTAAGGCCAATAACTTAATGTTACTGCACCACATTTTCCCATTTCTCCACCCCAATCCGATAGGGATCGTTTCCGGACATCGGTCAATGTCATTGGAGATTCATATGGAGCAGGCATTGTGTACCACCTGTCCAAACATGAGCTTGATGAATTGGATGCCCAGCAGATGAAGGCAGATGAATTTGAGATAACCAAGACACGATCCTTCTGTAAGAATAACACCAACCATGGTGTATACAGATCACGCAACTCCGGGCCTATCCTGATAGATGATTGCAAGGTACACATTACTCTTACAGATATAGAAACTTGTATGTAAATATAGACATTTCAATTTTTGCTGACATGTGTCAACTGTAATGGGACAGGAGCATTTCTTTTAACCTTCCACCAGTGTTTTATTTATTCATTTTTATGTTCTTATGTTTGTATTTGGTCAATCCTGAAATTGATACCTAATTTGGTATCAAAAAAGATGGAAACCCATAAATGTGGCCTTTTTTGCATACTATGGATTGTACTGGGTGAAATAGCAATTTTTGTTTCAACAATATTATATTCAGGTATATGTGTCACCAAATGTCTTTGGTAATACAACTGTATCATGATAGATCCCCTAATGTCTGTCATTTGGAGGTAGCTGCTCTAAGAGCATTTAGACAGAAATGCCAAGCTGGTTTTGGCTTTTGAGAAATATTTATGCAAAGACTGATATTTCATCACATTCTAGAGTTGCTGTTGTTTTGTTTTGTTTTATTTTTAGTTTTTGTATGTGTGTGTGTGTGTGTGTGTGTGTGTGTGTGTGTGTGTGTGTGTGTGTGTGTGTGTGTGTGTGTGTGTATAAAATATTTGGTGAAGGAGTTGAAATTGGGTCAAGTGCTTAATTTGTAGATTTATTGTTATATGTGTTTTAATTTGCACTTTCCTTCATGGTGAAGTAGAAATAACTGACTTTTGCAAGAGTATAGGCCAGAGATCATTCTATTCTATCATTCCAGAGATCAAGTCCACTCCATAATAGTGAGCATGGCACCTTACCCCAGCCCCTTTAAATCATTTTCTTTATGCAGAATCTCCATACAGCAAGCATTCTAATGCGTCCATTCACCACACACCTCCTTACACTTCAACATTTCACCATATATTACATGCAGTTTGCAAATGTATCATTTTCCTTCAGGGTTTCAGCGGGTTTAGAAATCAGAATAATGTACAAGGAAAAGAAACAGTATTCAATGGAAATGGCTCCGCTCCAAATCATAATCAGTGTAGTGTAGCTGCAGCAGTAAATTCTTTTTTACTGTGCCTTGGTCCATTAGTTAGTTATCCCTGATAATTGCTTTCAGGTAACCATGGCCCCAAATGGCTCCCCTGCAGAGTGTCCTCATATTGAAGATGAACCTTGGATACAAGAGTAACACAACACAGATCCAGCTCCGTCTTGTCCAGAGTGCCACAGGCATTTCCTTCCTGGTGAAATGAAACCAGAAAATGCAAACTTTGCACTCCCAGTACTTACCAAAGCATCAAACAACTGTTCACATGGACAGTCATGGACAATTGTATGATGAACGTTGTCATCTTGACATGGCAGAGAATATAGTGCCAAGCCCCTTCTCCTCGTTTAGCCTAGAAGAGGACAGAGAGGATTCTTTCAGCACTACCTGTGGGTGAAAACCCTCTCTGAAAAATAAACACACAAACATGAGCTCAGTACGTGACCTCCTAAGTCCAGGTCGATGATGGAGCTTTGTGTTAGCGTAGTGGACAGGTGAGTGCATCGGAAAGCGTGCTGTGATCAGGTGGCCTTGTATGCTATTTCATCTTTTCCATTTATTATTAAAAAATGTAGTCATGGATTACTCAACAACACAAGACGTTATGAAACATGCTTATGAAACATACTTTCCATAGTTAGTGTTAAAGACCTCTGAGATACATTTTAGCATTCCCAAACTTGTTGCTTTATGTCTTTTCACTAAATCAGAAAGCTTCCAAAGTCCATGATGCAATCTGGCCTCTAGCGTTTTTCTTGCTGCACACAGAGTTGCACACACATTCATCCACTGACTTAGCTTACGTGGATTAACTTTTAAAGGCCACACTCAAGATCAGCCTCTTACCACGACAGCTTACCAGTGCGTCAGGAGGTGCCGAAATGATTTTTTATTTTTAGCCACAGACCGACGCAAGCACCACGGAATCATTTGCAGAGTACTTTCATGAAGGCTGACAGTGTAACTGTACTGTAACTGGTGTCCTCTACATGAGCACAGACTTTGACCGTTTGCAGCTGCTCTTGGCTCTAAAATAACTGTAAAAAATATGAACAAAGCAATAGTAATTTACAGTTATCTATTCTTTACTGTCAGTGTGCATTTGTGGGTCCTTGTTGTTAATGGTGGTGATCAGGCAGTGCCCAGTGTTCGAATGAATCCATAGGAAATTCAAACAACCATCGCTTATTTCTTAGATATGAAATTCAGCTTAATGGATTTTGCAGTATTGGGACAATGGTGTAATGTAAGGCTCATAGTGCTGCCTGCTACTGTATTGATACTGTATTTAAAGCAAAAAACAAGAGAAACTAGATTTGCATTTCCTGAAGGAAATACTATATGGCTTCAAAAGGTGTGCCCTAGAGTGTAATTTGAGTCGAGTTTAGTGTTAAGCTGTGTATGGTGTGTGGTAATGTATGCGTTGTGTATGAAGTTGTGTAGTGTGTATGGTGTATATGTTGTATATGGTGTGTATTGTGTATGAAGGTGTGTTGTGTGTATGATGTGATGATATTGTAGTGTGTACGGTGTGTGCATGTATGTGTGTGAGAGAGAGAGAGTGATTGTGTGTGAATGATGGTGTGTATAAGGCATGAATGAATGTGAGTGTATGGGTGTACAACGGTATGTGCAGTGTTTATGAAGATAAACACTTGAAGAATGTGTATACAGCGTGTGTATAGTGTCTGTCTGTGTGCCTGTTTAGTTGAAGAACACCTCTTTGGGTATGTGTCTGTTTGGGTGTGGTATGTGAGAGTGTGTGTGAATGAATGTGTGTATATGTCATGAAAGAAGATGAGTGCGAGTGTGTATGAAAATGTGTACAGTGAGTGTATTGAATGCATAGTGTGTGTCTGTGTTTGTGTGTTTGTGTACTTTAACAACACCTTAGGTATGCGTCTGTGTGGTACATGAATGAAGGTGTGCATCTGGCATGGAAGAAGGTGTCTGGTTGTGTGTGTGTGAGTGATGCGTGTCAGAGACAGAGATGAATGTGTGTGTGTGGGGGAGGGGAGCTGCTGGTTGTGAGAGGGTTAGAGTGTAATGTGTGTAGTCTCTAGAGTGTATTACGTTGTGTATGGTGCGTGGGAATATATGTGGGGTGCATGATGGTGTGTAGTGTGATGTGTATGAAGGCGTGCAGTGTGTATTTGTGTGTATGACAACACCTCCTTAGGTATGTGTGTGTCTGTGCAGTTGGTATGAGAGAGACGTGTGTGTGTGTGTGTGTGTGTGTGTGTGTGTGTGTGTGTGTGTGTGTGTGTGTGTGTGTGTATTCGTGTGGAGTGGGTATGAGAGAGATGTGTGTGTGGTCTGTGCACAAGAGATGTATGTATGTGTGTCTGTGGGGAGTGTTTAGGAGAGAGATGTATTTATGTGCCCTTGTGTGTGTGTGTGGTGTGGGTATGAGAGAGATGTTTCTGTGTGTGTGTGTGTGTGTGTGTGTGTGTGTGTGTGTGTGTGTGTGTGTGTGTGTGTGAGACTGTGTGTGACTGTGTGAAGTGGGTATGAGAGAAATATATGTACTGTATGTGGGCCTGCGTGTGTGGGGGGAGGGGGGAGAGACATTCAAAAATAACTGTCACTCTGTCACTTCTTCTCTGAGTGGAGAAGTCTTGTTTAATCTGATTTGCACCCTCTGAACAAACAGTCGTAGTTCGGAACATATTTAACTTATTATCACTTAACCGAAGAGTTGTATGAAAGAGGAACCCTTGCTGATGATTTTGGTGTGATTGTGTGTGGTTTGACCCAATATGACAAGTTAAACACGGAGGCAAATTGTGATAAAGCCAATTCTGATTTTGAGAAATTTACATGGGAGCCAATGGGGCTTAGATTAGATATCTCGGCGTGCCAGAAAGGACAAGTTTCTCTACCATTTAAAATTTTAATAGAGCTTCTAGGTGACGGTGTAAAGATTTTACAGCAGTTTGATCATTTTACATGACAGCACACACTAGCAGTTATAATTTGAAATTCTGAACATTCCGCTATTCATTCCTATGGGGGTTTTCAAAATTTTTAACGTAAGTTTATTAAAAACTACAAATCCTATCGAAAAATACATAGCACCATACACAGCGTTGGAGCCCTTTAAAACACAGTTTGAACGGAGTCTTACGTTACGCGGTTTGGGCTGTATTAAATGCACAAAAAAATTATTTAAAAAAAATAAAAATACATTTCAAGCCCTATAATAAGATGCAGTGGGATAACAATATAGCAAGCCCTATAAAAAACCCAGCATTTAAGACTCTGTATTCAATAATTACCATAGCAAAGAATTACTATATTACACGGTTTTACTTTTTATAATAAAGTGCCTCTTTGCACTTGTATATATGTCACTCAATAGATTTACTAAGGTTTTATGTGAGAACATTAGTTATTTTTTCTGTGACTGTTTTTTTTTTTTGTTGTTGTTGTTGTTGCTTTTTACTATTTTGGCATTCTAGTAGTCATCCTAATGTCTGTGATTTTAAAACATAAGTAAAACATATATTCAGACCTATTCACAAAATGTTTGTGTCATTTTATTGGAAATGTTTTGTGCTTTTACTGCATGTAGTATAGTTCTCTTCTATATGCATACAGTTATTTCAGAGGAATTTATCAACATTTGCAATATTTTAGTAGAAAATGATCAGGAAGAAAAGGAAAAATCTTGATCAGGAAGAAAAATGAAATATATATTCTTTTGAGCCATGTTGGTGTTGAATATATATTGTGAAATATTTTTGTTGAAGACTATAACATTAGGAAAAAATGTTAATATTTTATATACACATAAATGAATGCACAATACATAACTGTGTCGGTTATAGACATATTTTTCTATGGATGCCTAAGACAAAGTGATAAATTTTAAATAAAGGCAACATGTCTATATTTCCTTTCACTTTTATTTTTATATAAGATTAAACATGCATCTGGATCATGTGTGTGTGTGTGTGTGTATGTGTGTGTAACAAAGAATGTTACAGAAGAATGTGATGTGAAAAACAAACTTATTATCTCGTTATAAATTAATACATATTTTTATTACCAATTATTTTCAAGTCCCAAGACAAAAAGGTTTATAAAACAGCTGTATTATTTTATAATAAAACAGTGTATAAGGGCTCCCAAATGATGTAAGGTAGCTAAGAGATTTGTATCCTATTAACTGTGTCCTATCCATATTCAAATCTTGAAAAAGCTTGAAAAATCTAGGAGTCCAGTAGAATACAACTGGTCTTGCTGTCTTGGCAGGAAAGTTCTGTTCTCTCGGTTTACAGCTCTGTGCCAATGAACATTATGGAGATTATTAAACACCTGAAAGACTTGATCTGAAATGCATCCTGCCTCACACAGTACATAGTACTTACAGAAAGGGTATTTACAAATGCTTTGTGTAATTTTCTAACATTTTAACTGTTACCTAAGTTGAAATTTGAAGATCAAGCAAACCAACCAAACACAAAATCAACAGCTAAAGTGCAAGTTCATGCCTGTGATTAAATCAAATAAAAGCTGTAGCCGATAAACATAAACGTTTTTCAGTGACGGTTTCACCATTATTCGTTTTGTCTATGAAGTGATCAGAAAAGTTCACTGTCAGGAGAGTGCATTAAGGCCTGGACACTGTACAGTGCACCAGAAGAAAGGTCAGCTCAATCACTTTGGTTTGTAGCAATCCTGTGCATGGTGGCCAATGCTCAGAATCTATAAATCCATTGTTCTATGATGGACACTTCATTTTCAGTCTTTTTCGTGTTACATCAGATATTCCTTTTCTTGAGGCTCTTCTAGAGAAATGATAGCGAAGTCTCCATCATTCTGCACCTTTTCTGTGCTCATGAGTGTCACCATCTCCTGTTCTTTCTCCTCAAATGGGAGTGTTACTGCTTGTCCGTACTCCTCTGGGTTCCCTCTGGGTGTAATGTCCAGACTCCCCCTCTTATGCCTATACCACCTAAACAAAATAAATAAAATTATTATAGGCTACTTACTTATATATCATCCAAAAAGAAACTTCAGAAAATGACAATGTTCCTGTATTTTTGTCTCTGTCTTTTATGTAAACTCTAAGGTATTTTTTAATCATTTGCAGAAAACAGAAGTGTCTAATTATTTTATATAGTAAAATAAGTACTTGTCTTTAGTGGCAATTCCAACGAGTATACAGAGAATGGCTCCAAGAGTCAGGCAGAACGCAAAGATAATCAGCCACCCTAGAAAAGGAGAAGCAGATGACAGAGTTAAATACCAGTATTTACAATGTTTATAAAGATTGAGTGAAATAGTTCAGAGTGACGCCTGAGGTGTTGTTACATAATCTTACCAGGTGTGCCCGTTTCTGCAAGCAAAAATGTAGTGGTACTTGGAAAGTTCCGGACACGGGAGGGTTCTGCAGAGAGAGTACATGATCAATGATCAAACTTTAGTTCCAAATTTTTCCAGACAGAAATCTAGTGCACTGGACTTGTTTTGCATGATACATATGCCTATATTATTATCATAATTATCACGACAATATTATATATATATATATATATATATATATATATATATATATATATATATATATATATATATAATATTGTGTGTTTGAATGGATTCTAATGCGGTATAAGTTGATTTCTAAATGATATAAGTATATTTTGCATTATGAACTGGTGACTCTATGATGGAATACCTCGAGTTGGTTCTGGCACTGGAATTTCATCTCCTAATTTCCGATTTGAGATGTGCACCTCTACTAGCTCCACCCCAGACCCAGGCTCCTCTTCAGTGGTCACTGTCAGGGAGGTAGAGGGGCTGAAGCTTGTCTCAGTGGGGATTTCAAAATGCCTACTGAGTTTTTCATGGGCTGTTTCTGGGATCATGCCTGAACTTTCCATGTTCAGATGCTCTGCCTTGTAAATTTCTTTGGTTCTGAGTTCTGCTTGAGTGACTATTTCATGAACCCATACATCAGGGAAGGTAGAGGGGCTTTTACTGGTGTCCTCTTCCATGTTCATGTCCTCTGTCTTGTCAGTGGTTCCTGTGGTTGTGACTTCTGTTAGAGTGTTTATCTCACTAACCACAAAGTCAGTGAAGGTAGTCGGCACAAGGTTTCCAGTGGTAGGTTCTGTCCAATCATGAGAGTGTGGGGTCATAGTCGTAGTGGCTGTTTGGTAATTATCTTGTGATTTTTCATTTTTGACAGGCAATGTTGTCCCTTTAACGTCGACAATAAAACCATCAGCCATCACTTCCTCCAAAACATCTTCATCTTGATCAGGCTTTGCAGCTGCATGAAAAGAATATTGCATGACGGTTATGGTTAGGTAAGGTTTAGATGTCACATTGGACTTATTGACAAAATCATCAGATTTCACACTGAGGCAGACTATTAAGATTTTCTTGCTTCACAACTCTCATCCTATTACATTAATCACCACTTGTTTTGCGAATGAAAAAGTAATTCTAAAGAAGTATGATAGAATCAAATAATTCCTGTTCAAACTTGCACTGGTGTGTAGGGTGTGCTAAGTACTGAACTTCAAAAAAGAATATTGTAAATAAGCAAGCATAGCAGGTCTGGTTGTGTTTTTGAAATAAGCGTTACATCTGGGTGTGTAATGTTATAGTACAGAGGACATAGCATTGCACATATGAGATAGGACTGCACATAGGACATAGGACTGCACATAGGGCATAGGACTGTACATATGACAGCTTTTCACATTGACATGAACCTGTACCTTGTCCAAGACAAAATACAGCCTGTGTACTTGCATAAAGGGTTCACTTACTCATGGTAAGGCTTTCCTGTGTGGGCCAGCTGCTAAAATCTGCATGTGGATCTGAAGTACTTGTACCATCACAGTCTAATTCTGAAACTCCTGTACAAGCAGAAGGCAAAACAGGTTAACACTATAGTAGTTGTTTTGCATTTGTAATCTCTTACTCTTTTATTCTTGGGTGTGTTCTTTTAAATTATTCCTTACCCACCTGGTGGGATGAAACAGTAGACATCATAGAGAGAATCAGGGGACTGAGCACTGGGAACCATTTCAGCATTACTCATAGAGCAATTTGGGTCAGTGGTGTGGGGAAGGAAAGAAACCCTTTGGCCATCAATCCAACCATATCTAAAGAAAGTTAAAGCATTATTGCTGTTGAATTTGAAGACCAATTGTTGTCACAATCCCCTCCCCCAAAGATGGAATCCAGCATGGGATGTCCAATAAACAAAAGGTGACTGTTTAACAAAAAACGTATTTCACACCAGCATTGCATTGACCAGTACAAATAGGCTGAGTCTAACCTGCATGTTTGCAGGCCTTGCTCATAGGCTTTTCTGAGCTGCTCCTCTGTAGCTAAATGGTAGTGTGAACTCTGGCAGAGCTGCTGGGCTTTCTGGAAGGTCAGAGAGTAGCGGCTGTCTCCTTCGCGATGGACGACCCCAGCGTAGCTGCATCTGCCTGTGTGCCCAAGAATGTGGAGAGACAAAAAATATTATGGGTCATTTCTCACCATTAGAGCTGTATATCTGATATATTTCATGATGATTTATTGTTACTTGCATAAAATTTAGTAATGGTGAAATTGCAAAGTATGCACCTAAATTGATGGTTTAGTTTGCTGAGTTTGCGAATATTAAATGCCGATCCGCATTTCTCGTGTCGCGCAGCAATGTTGTGAAGGTGCAAGCCACTTTAGCACTGATATGTAATGCAAGGGCAGTTTCTGCTGCTTAAGCCCCTCCCCTTCCTGTGTTTCACAAACACCTGCATTATCCGTATTCTCTAGAGAATCTACAATTCACACAAAGGCTACTGTGTGCACAAGGGGAATGCAGTTTGGGTTTGATGCATAAAGACTATATTAGATACATTGGAATTGAGCTGAAACACGAGCTGGGTGTTACGAGGCTGAATACATTTAAGTGCTGTGCTGAAAACTGCAAGTCATGACTTCAGAGTCAGGGTGTATGAGATTACACAAATTCCATTTGACTTAAGGTTGATAATAATGGGCTTTAAGGCTAAACACAATAACCTCCGCTGCTACTTGGTAGTCTCATGACACTTTCCACTAGCAGATCCTTTTGTGTCCTTTGTATGTTTTGTGCAAGTGTGAATAAGAAATTAATACATCACTCCAAATAGAAACATCTTGTACTTTTGAGACTGTACACTTATATTACAGGTCAGTCTTTCGTGTGTAAAGTACAGTCCACATGTGTTTTTGACAGCCTCACTTATCCAGTGCCACCACCGAGCTTCCGTTTCACACATGATCAACTATGGTTGACATTACTATGGTTGACATTACTACTATCCCAGTGTCACATGGGATTTCTCTTTTCCACAACGCTGAATATGTAATCTACACAAACTCACAAAGTACAGACGTACACAGAAGTGAAATAATGAAGAGCATCACTCACCGTGACCCTGGGCCGTGTGTAGCACCGTTAAGCCTGACACAACCAGCATAAACAGAAAAGTCTGCATAATTCGTGCTGTGATGCGTAGCCAAGCAGGTGAGCCGGAGTCAATGTGTGTCGCAACTGTGATAATGCTGCTCTCGATCTGCGCTGCAGCTGTGATTTTCGGCGTGAGAGAACAGGAAGGGTGCATCGCCTTTTATAAACTTGAGTCATCACCTTGATGACACACTCAAGAGGTGAGATGGGTGGTGCTACCACAAACACACCTTTCCCATTGTGTCACTTTCCTCCTCTCTCAGCGGGTTTAGCACAGTCATTAACATACTTCAGAGATGGAGCCAGATGGTTTACTTGCATCATGCAGATCAACTTCTTCTCCTAAGACGTCAGAACTCTTCTTTAAGAAATATTATACTGCCTAAACCAAATCTTATAAACACATGCTTAATTAAGTGATAGAGATTTAGTGGAAGGTTAATGCGGCCTACTTACTATCATTGATCTTTAGCTCTCATTCTGAGATCACATGTTATCAACCACATCCTTCTTGTATTTAATGTCCATACATGAAATTGCATGTGGATGCATGTATGGCCTGATACTGAGTCAATGATTATTACACTTTATTAATGTAATGACCATTTACGCTCCTCTGCACCTTCGTGAAGGTTTGAGACATTTCAGCTGAAAGCCTGTGTAGCATAAAGGCCTTTCTCATATTTCAGAAACTTCATTATCTGCATTTTCAAGTATTTATATAAACAGCTACTATGTTAGCTTATAGATTTTTATCAAAAGGCTGATAACCAATCAGAAAAATGCCTGTGGGTGAAAGACATGTTAGTACAGAGCTAAGGCAGGCGTACATTCAGGAAAATCTGATGCATGTGGTTCAGTTATTTTCAACACAGAAACATCAAGCCTACTAATATTTATTATGCATGTTGGTGGGAAATTTTATATTAAACCAATAACTAGTTAGCTACCAATGATCAAAGAGATAATTACACACAAAGAAGACAAAAGTTTGGGGTCAAAATCAAGTTTATACATGTTAATCTGCAGGAGGTATAGATCTTTGAAATAATGTCCATGTAGAAGGCAGCCTAAGGCACGGTGAGTCACCACAGTGACAGAGCTGAAACACTGAGTCAGGTGAGTTGAACTATTCCTCGCCCACATTTGTGTCAATACACGTTAGACGTTTAACCTACTTCCTGTATGATTTTTTTTTTGTAAATCAGTTGATTGGGGAAATGAAGAGGATAGCCTTTAGGCTAGTAACCGAAGTAAAGGGTGGATCTTGTCCTTTAGTCTGTGGGATTGCAAAACGAGTGTGGGTGAAAGACCGAGATTGACCATCCCTTAGAATAGCGTTGCATTCGAACGTTTGAACGTTGCATTTCAATTCAGACAGATATTTCTCAGGAACTACGAATAGGCCTACCAGTTTTATACATAAAAGAAAAAAAAACAGTAACATACAGTACAACTGCTTCTGAGTTGCTCTCGGGGGTTTAAGGGAATGTCAAATGCTTAACAAAAATAACAGAAAGACACCCAAACAAGTGCATTCGCCCCATCAGCCTACACCTAACGCACCACCCTTGACTCCAACCGTAGACCTACAACGGTGCAGCGGTTTGCGCGGAGGTATAATAGCACCATCTAACGTCTGATTACTGAGAAAACAAATTAAATGCCGTCTGTCCCTAAAGCGCATATGATCATAACCTATATGGATTACCTGACGCTATAACCTCTTACTCATATAATATTGTATAGTATCCTAATCGTATTATGCTATTTCTTTTCATTTTTACACAATTAATTTACCAATTGTTTTCATTCCGGCAGTGATACTAAGGCCAAAAGGGTCTTTCTCGCATCGAGGCGCACAATAAACTCGCAATGAAAGAAAACGTTGAAAGTTTTGCAACGGCTCAAGACTAGACAACATTGACCGTTTCTTTTCCATTTGACACCCAGTAAATAATTAAAACATGTCTTCTGTCACAAACAACACAAACGACGGTGACCGCGACACTCCCGCCGCCTCAGCATGGGTGAGTAACGGGTCCGCTCGACCCAGGAGCCACTAGCCACGTAGCTAGTCCGCTACTAACTACACGCCTGGCTAGTAAATACAGTATCACCAGTGAACATATATATATATATATTTTCCACTCGCACACAAATAAACGATTATTTGAGTTAAAATAAAGTTGGGTTGATATAAATATTTTAAATATATATTTTAATAAGCGTGTAATTTCAGGATAAGGAACATCCGCGCGTGCTCATTCCAGAGCTGTGCAGACTCTTCTACCAGTTAGGATGGGTGACCGGAACAGGAGGCGGAATAAGCATAAGACATGGGTAAATAAAGCAACTAATGCTTTTGTTTATTTATTTACTCTTCTAAGGTATGTAATAGTAAATAGTCTGTTTTGTAACAGTGACCATATTTATATCGCGCCATCTGGAGTTCAAAAGGAAAGATTACAGGCAAGTGATGAAAGAAAAACCAGTATTTCAGTAACTTAATTAGGGAATAACTTCATTAGGTGACTGTTAAAAGGCAGTTTCCCTGCAGCCAGAAGACATGTTTGTCTGTGATGTGGAGGAGAAGGATATCAGCAGCCCACCCCCATGGAAACAGCTGAAGAAGAGCCAATGCACACCCCTGTTCATGAACGCCTACTCTATGAGGGGTGAGAGTTCACACATGCATCTGGGTTTGTATTGCTAACCATGCTTGAAACCTTTGTAACCATGGCTTTGTGCAGGAGCCCAAGCAGTTATTCATACGCACTCAAAGGCGGCTGTCATGGCAACTTTGCTGTTCCCTGGCAAGGAATTCTGCATCACCCACCAAGAGATGATCAAGGGAATTCGCAGAGGAAACTCAGGCTCAAACTACAGGTTGGGTTACTCTCCAATGTAGAAACTGTTCTTTCAAGTGTTCTTAAACAACTTATTTTTACTCTCAACTGAATAAAATAAATAATAATACACATAATAATGCATATTTATGGTCCAACAATTCATTATTTTAAAGCACCTGAGTACATTTCTGAATGTCTTACAGAATATGTACTAAATCATTGTTTAACCCTCCTGTTATTTAATTACTAACTCCATTACTAATTATTCTATCAATATTTAGTCGTGTTCCTTACTTCTAACAGGTAATGGTTCAATTAGGATAATTCACTTGTTTTTCTTAAAAAAATCAAACATGTTCAAAATTGTTTCACTAATTTATTAGTTTTGAAAAACCAACATATACACAATAGTTTTACACAACATTGAAACGTAACATTTAAATTTTGTTGTACATTCATGCACTGTGGACCAGAAAATAACAAAATCACAATACAACAAACAAGCAATTGCAATATGAATGTGTGTGTGTGTGTGTGTGTGTGTGTGTGTGTGTGTGTGTGTGTGTGTGTGTGTGTGTGTGTGTGTGTGTGTGTGTGTACATCTACACAGTACATGAGTGACATGTCATCACACTGTGCTTTGTGCACATGAATTGTGCACATTTCACACAGGTGATGCTTGTCTAGACATGGTCAGATGGCCTTCCTCTCTCTTCCTCTTCCTTTTCCCCTCAGCAGCAACCTAGAAACAAGAGGACCATGGCTACTGTATTTTTTTGCTGATACCAAGACACACAACATACTCTCATACACTTATACACACACCCACACACATACACCCACACATATACGCACACACACACACACACACACACACTGACAGACTGACTGACTGACCTCACGTACTGGTTCTCTCCTGGATCTCCCTCACCATGGCTACAGTAACTGGGGTCCTTGGCACACAACTCACTGCCATCCCAGTGGGCCCTGGCACTGTCTTTATTATGATTTCTACAGACAGTTTCGCCTGACGCATATTTGGTGATGGAGACTGCTGTATTTCACCATGTTTGACATGATTGTCTTGCTTGGAGGAATAAGAATAGCAATTTCCTCATCTGGTTCAAAATCAGAATCATTAGAATCAATATTTAGCTGCTCAAGATGTGTCTTCAGACACGCCCTCCTCTTTTTCAATGTCATGATCAATAATGACTTCCAGAGCCTCCTGGACTGGCGTCCTTTTGCTTCGGCAAAATGTTGGTAGGACTCCCATGCAGAGAATGTCTTATGTTTTGCCCCTCCCTGTTGAGTGTCCACAGAATGTGGGTTGAGAATGTGCTCCCACAAGAACATAAATAGTTCCTGTCATAACATCTGCACGTGTGCGTGTACGTGTACGTGTGTGACACCCTTTCACCTCCAGTTTGACTGCTGGGTCAAATTGACCCGGACAGTATAAAAACACTTCAAACTCTGTTGGAACTTTTATCATTTCCTATGAGTAACATGTAACTTAGTTGTCAAGCTGTCTCCTATTTTTGTAGCCTGAATATCTTCTAGTCTGAAGATCTTATGTCCCAAATGTCTACATGCCTCAAATGTTTGTCATTCAATTAAAATTTACTTTATAATGTTTCTTTATGGAATTTAGGTATTATATATTCATTGTTACTTGGATGACATTTATTTCATGTATTGCATTATCTTTAGTTTAAGTTACTTTCGAAATGGTCAGAAACTTTTAATTGTCTTTAATCCACCCATCCATCCATGTCATTATCTGTACCGCATAATCCTGCTAGCGGTACAGTATCCCAGAGATACTGCTAGTTTCTGAATGCTGTGTATGTGCGTGTGCATGTTTTAAGGTATGATGAAACGCTGGTGGTGCCCATCATTGAGAACACCCCTGAGGAAAAGGACCTGAAAGAGCGTATGGCTAGAGCCATGGAAGAGTACCCAGATTCGTGCGCTGTCCTCGTCAGACGACATGGTGTCTACGTGTGGGGAGAGACCTGGGAGAAAGCCAAGACCATGTGAGACACTTGTGTGGTGATCTGTATTTTTTCTGTATTCATATTTTTTGGTAAGTGCCTGAGGGTGCATGACTGTACTATCCAAAGGACTCTAGACTATGATGGACAAGAGAAGCAGTGCAGAAATAACCACTGGCTATGATGAAGCTCAATGGTCCAGCTTATCTTTACTGTTATGTGGAGAAGGTTCACAGATGTTCAAGACTTATAGAGACCATCATGACCACATTCTCTAATAATGTTCTTTTGCATAATCAGGCATTAAATTATTTGACACTATGTTTACATATATTATTATGAGAGTATGTAAATTACAGTTAAGACAACATCATTAATTTATTATTTCAATGCCAATTCAGTGTAAGGGGAGTATGAAAGCTTAGTCCCCAACCACCTGATTGGAAATAAGAAAATAAGTAAATCACCAATGGTAGTTCAGAAAGGTTTTGAGCAAGGACAGAATAGAATTCTTTGTTTTGGATTGGGTGTGGGGGGTGTTATAGCCAAAACCAGAAATGCATATGAAATATGAGCAATAAGGGTGAATCTTTTGTAACGCCTTCCTGTTGTTACAGTGTCATGTGTTGCTCCTGGATCTGAGAATATTCAGTGGCAAAACATACACGACACCGACAAGAGCAGTCTGTTTCCATAGCGATGTATGTGAATATATTACCGAACAGTTTGCGAAGTCAGTGCATTATTTGATTGACTCACTCGTTGTACAATCATTTCGGCCCTTTTCCAGGTGCGAGTGCTATGACTACCTGTTTGACGTTGCTGTTCAGATGAAGCAGTGTGGCTTGGATCCGTCGGCACTACCCACTGAAGCCAAAGGCATCGTCTGACGTTCGAACCCTCACTGACGTCATCAGTCTTTTTGCAGAGGCGGACAATGAGCCACAAATTTCTACTGCCAGCCAGCAGGAATTGCTGTGCTTCAGTCAGATGGCAGCTGTTGTGATTTGTCTAGATACATTACAGATACGACCATAAGAATATAAATATTGTTTCAGAATTAAACATTAAAACAGTGCCTTGTTCATGGTGTGTTCATATCAGCCTCTTGTATTGCTGTGAAAAAAAAAAAGAAAAAACAGAAATGTGCCAAAAGTGTGGTTCACAAAACTAAGTACATTGTAAACCTTTGATATTTTTTGTTTGGTTTCCCATAATAGTAGCTCAAGTAAAATAATAGCATGTTTCATCAACTGGTTGGCCCTTACATCGTGTCACAAATGTTGTTTGAAAATTCATTTAATATAATTAAATGTTGGCAAGTGTTTTTCCAAGCATGCAATTTCATATCTGCTTCTCAGAAAACCTTTAACCCACTGGAGCCTTTCATTCTCGGGGGCTGGGCTCCTGAAGTAAGCACATTTTTAGTTATTATGAACTAAAATATTATTGTTAATGCTGACTCATGTCTGCACTTGTATTATTTTAGGCAATTATTAATGCTGACTCATGTCTGCAAGTATATTGAATGTTACTGAAGTGTGTTTTCCTACAAGGGAAGGACTCTGAGCTCCTAAAACTCAGACTGCTACAGTTTGTTGCTCTTTTTTGTGTCTTTGTTTTGTTCTTTGACTGGCTCTGGCACTGCTGAACCACACACAACATGTTCTGGCGACGCAGGGCGCTGTAAGCTCTTGCGTTTTATGAATGTGATCGACTAGTGATTAATGTTTGTGGGCTGTAATGTCCTATGTAACCTGGTACGGATCTGTTTAGCCACAAGGTGTCAGTCTCGTCTTAAAACTCATCCCGTGTCATGTAAAGCGTATGACGGAAGCCAACGTTCATATTATCCAGGTCTAATAAGCGTCCGTCGATCTGTTGTGAATTGTTCAATTCTCGGATAGATGAGGTGCGGCGCGACTAAGACAAAAGCTCTTCTTGTGATGGATCTGGTGAGGAGGGAGACACCCTCTTTCCTCCTGCCGTTTTCACCGCCAGCGCTCTGCCGCCGTCCCCTCCTCCCGGTCTGTTTGAATGAATGTTATTCCCGGAGGGGCCGTAACTCGCAGGCTGCCCACGTATGCTGGAGGCTGCAGGGCTGGGCTCGGCTGATTCAAGCCCTCTGTGAAAGCTCTATCATTCCCATCGTGAGTACACCTCGGCTGCAGTCATACCTGCTGGTCGCAGCCAGACAAAATCATAGCCGATTCTCATTGGAGTTATTTGTTGTAGGCGAGTTAATTCGAGAGAAGTACGTTTCTCCTTAGTGCCTAACCAATTGAAGATGGCACATTGCTTTTTAATGGTAAGGCCAGTGTTGATCAAAAACATCTCACTGTCGGGGAGACCTACATCAAAACAATGTTATCACTGCTATCTAAACATTTGCGAATGCGATTAAAATGTGCATTTAAAAGATATATACGTTATAATCTGGCCTATCCATTTCCTATATGTGTTCATACATCTGATTTACATATAGCCACTCCTGATTTAATCGGACCATTCTTGCTTCATAACAATGTCTATAGGCCTATTTATTATTGATTTGTGCGGCTCCATGAAGGACTTCTTTACAGACGTTGACACGTCTTTGGGCCTCACGTTGGGAGGCGTCAGGCTCCCGATATAAAAGTCACATTTTGAAGCCATTCTATATATTTTGTTGGCTTCCTTGCGTATGAATCAGTGTTTTCAGCTGCAGCAAAAAAAATGACGAAACAACCGTCAGTTGTGCGTCGACCCCTGCAATGTAAGTGTACAAAATGGACTGTGGTTTATATCCTTTGCCCAATATAAATGTAATTTTTTTCGACATAAAACTAATGTTCTGCAAACTAACATCACAGTCATGTTTCAAACCCCTGTGTACTGGAGGGCGCAAATGACAGAAACCGCATCGCAGTACAATTACTTACGAACTGCACCATTCATGCAACATCTGGTGGATATTAATTTAAGATCAGCAAACTAGATGTGTGAACATGATATTTATTAAAGACCTTCAGCAGGCAGTCGCACTAATTATCCAAATTAACCCTGAGTCATGTGTGCTTTTCTCACAAAAGGAAGGTGCTATGTTAATGTGCCGCTTACAGCTCGATGGTGTGATTCTGCTGGGGGGGGCAATTTCTTGTTACTTGGCACATGCCACAGATGAAATCATAGTCCCATCTGTACATTTCCGGCTTTTGGACACCAGGTGTGATCAGTGACATTTTTGCTATCTTTCATTCCACTAGACAGTTTGGTAAGTTGTGTTTGTTGTGTCCAATATGTCTGCTGGGATGTTTGATGATTGCCTGTTTATCCTGCAGTGATGCAGCCCTGACGCGGTACCAGTTTAAAGCACTATTATAGCCTGCATCGAAATACGCAAACATTGCATGGTACAAATAATAATAAAAAAATATATCACTGTACCACAGACAGCTGCATTGTTGACACGGCTAAACATCTAAGCTGAGTGATGACAGAAGATGTGTCTGCTTGTTGAAATCAGCAGGGTTCTGTGATAGGTAATGTGTGGTAAAGACTACATTGCAGTCTTTGTCCATACACCGTCTATCTGGATAGAGGAGTAATTCATGTTTGTCCATCTCCCTCCCTCTGCCTCCCTCCCCACTTCTTACTTCGCCTGCTGGGGGAAATTGTAGTGCTGAATGGATCTCAGCACGAGGAATGCAGCTAATGGCCCGAATACGCTCGCAGGGAGGGTAGAGACCACCGTACCTGTTCATCAAAACACGGGAGATGTATGCATTGCCGTCCGCGCTCTCTCTGACACGCTGGAATTCGGCAGAGGAGATCTCTGGAGACGGGGTGGGAGGAGATGACCCGAGGCCATCCGGATTTCTCCGGGTGCCCTGGTGCTCGGTGCAACCGTCGCCTAGTGGCGTCAAGCGCGCGCAGGTGCGATTCGTCACCCCCGTCGATCCTGGGAACATTACTGGCCCTGACAACTGGAAGGGCTTTGGAGTGGGTTGCTCCAGGGTTGCACATAAAACATCACACTGACATAGCAGATGTCTTACCTTAGCCACATGTTAAGATATATTCCTGTCAGTTTCTTGCAGAAAGGTATAATAATAACTGCTTAGACAGCAAACCGGTGACCTATAAACTGACACATTGCATTTTGAGAGCCAGTGTAATCAATGAATGATAGCTTGACTGAAAGCTGATTTATAACTGGGTTCTGAGTAATGTTTTAAATGAATATGTATTGTGTCATTGTAGTTAAAATTAAAATGCACAGCATAGTAAACTGTCAAAAAGGAAAAACCACAAGGCCATGGTGGTGATTCTTCAGCAGCCGTAATAAAATTGCCTTTAAGTGTTCTTTCTGTCTCATTTTCCAAAAGGCAATGAAGGTCACCTCTTGCAGGACTATTTTGGGTGGGGTGGAATGAGGCAAAACAATGTGATTCATTTGTGGGGGGGGGAGTAATCACAGCGATCTTCTGTGCTCCGTCAGTGCTGTGCGATGGAAAATCAGAGCGTTCTGAGCAGGCCGGGCTGGGTCTCTCGAGACATTGATCATCACTGAGCTTCTCCATGGGCTTTGCTTGTTTTGCACACATGCTCATTTGCAGATTGATTTGAGCTCCATCGATTCCAAGCCTCGAATCAACCAGCCATGTCCGCACAATTACAAGGGTGACATCTTTTATCCCTGATCATAGCTATGGTAAAACATGCTCAAACACTGTTAAGAGCCATCGTGGATTGGCATGGATTAAGAGTTTAATATGCAAAATTTCTTCTGTTTGTCTCTAGGAGAATTTCTTTTAAATGGGATGTTTCCTATTTTCTTGACAGACTGTGAATGTGCCTGGGCTAAATTACACTGCCAGTAAGGGTTTAATTAAAATTTCTTTTCAGTCTAACTCTACTTTATCTGTGTCTGATGAATAAGTCCAAGGAGGACCATAAAATGCTTGTGGTGACTGGTGAGAAGTGTACCTGTCTTTCATGAAGGAAAATCTATTATCTCCATTTAAGGTTCAGTGAGAAGTAAAATTAACACTCAGTGGACCCCCAAAGGAGTGAGACCTTGAGCTTTCAATTTGTAAGGGAAAGAGTAATGTTAATTTCTAGAAGTTATAAAGGCTGTTGACCAAGGTATTCAGACCAAACCTAAAAGTCTATCAAAACAAGTATACTGTAGTTCACTATATTAAACAGTGGAAAGCAAAATAATTACTTATTACAGTTAGCAAACTGTGTAGTCAATAGAAAGCATTTTGTATATCAAAATATGCCTTACCTTTCCTGATGAATGTCATGGTATCCTGAGCGACCTATGCTAGAGCAAAAGACACCAAACACAATTAAGGGACTGGTGTTCTGCCACTTTACCCTGCAAAATCAAACTATGAATTCACTGCCCTCTAAAGACCCACAAAAATATCTTATTTTAGCTAAATCAGACTCCTTTGTGGTTGGGAAGCAATCTAATGGAGTGTTTACTGTATGGGGAAAATGGCTGACAGGACGAGCAACAAGAAATATTGACATCTGAATCATCTTAATATTATTCCAAGCTTTGCAAATGGAAACAGGGCTCTGCAGCTCAAATTGCATTTCTTCTGAGAAGAGGAAAGCCCCTTTGTCTGTATGTGTGTGTGTGTGTGTGTGTGTGTGTCTGTCTGTCTGTCTGTCTGTCTGTCTGTGTGTACAAGCTTTGTCAATATAAGCCATAGCCTCAAGTATGGCAAGTGGTGAGGGTGGTAGAGGTAGTTTTTATATCACCTTAAACCTGGTTCACACACAACTATAATCACCCACTCAGGATCAATTTTGGTCCATTTAGGTAGCGATTTTAGGTCTCTCAAGCAATATTGCTAATTTCTGGTGCTGTGAAAGACACTGAAATTGGACCATAAAATTAAGAAAGCACTTTTAGTAAATCTATGTTCCATGCATCATACTACTATCAACTCAATCTCTCTCTCTCACTCACTCTCTCTTTTTCTTTCTTCCTCTCTCTCCTGTTTCACTTGTCCACTCCTCTTTTCTTCCCTCTCTTTGTATTTTTCAGAAATTGCTGTCTATTGCTGGGAGATTTCTATCAGAACAGGTTTTGAACTGAGTGGGCACACAGCGTGTGTGTGGAATGACAATGAGGCCATGGCTTCAGCTCTAATATTAACTTATTGAAAGAGTCCCCAGGAATTGTCGTGCCATGCTTTCTTCTGAGCATCAGCACAGCTATTGTTCTCTTGATGGTTCTGCTATTAATAAAGGCCATCTAGAAAGGTTACTCCATCAGGGAAGGAGGAATGAATAGAATTCAAGAAGCTCTGATGTTTAAATTCTGTGGTGAATTTAAACATAATTTCCCTTCAGTTCTGTTTATTTTGCTGTCTTAAATATTCCATATGAGCATTCAGTTTGGTCATTTTGTAGTAGCCACTCTGACTTGGGACTTATGAACTTCATGAAAATACATGATTTAGTAGACAGACCATGAAGCAGACATTTTCCAAATGTCAAATCAACAAAGAAGAAAATGAGAAACATGGTCAATTTAAACGAAGGAGCCAAAAAACTCCCAGGCAAGGGTAGAGGGAGTGATAACTCAGGAACTGGTGTGTACCAAAAGGCACCTGGGCGGCTCTTTAGATGCACCATTCTCATTTTGCATAGACTTTTTCCCCCCAGTTGCAGAAATAAACCAGAATTGAAATAAACCCCGTGTTGCATAACATCAGACAAATAACTTGTGTGCTTTCTCTCTCCCTCTGCTTCCCTTTTGCCTCACACAACCCATTTGTTGTTCATGATGTTCTGTTAGTTTAGCAATTCATTTCCTTAACCAGGACGCAGGTGCCCTTACCGAGATTCAATTTTATTTCACTGATGAAAAGAATCCCTCAACAACAAGCAACCACAAGGATTAAATAGAATATTACTGTCCTTAGGGATATTTTTATTGAAGTAATGTAGTACAATCCATTAATAAATGTCAGTGTAGGTATTGTACACAGCACAGAGACTCTGCACTGTTCCACACCTGTCTCAGTCACAGATTACAGAGAAGAGATTTTAGCTCTTGACAACCTTTGCTGAAGATAATTGTATGGTTCATAAGGCAAACGTAGACCAAAGATGCATTTATGCAAACATTGAGTGATAGAACAGAAAAATCAGGATGGGTTGTGCTCATTAAATGTCATATAAAGTTTGTCCCCATTTGGCAAAATATGTTCATATTTATTCTGCATTGATGCCAAAGACTGTAAAGGGCTGGTAATGACTCGTTGATCTTGAGGGTGTCTCCTGCTGCTTTGAATGCCGTTCACTTTAGGACCTCTTCAGCGACCAACGGTGGAACGTAGAGGAAGAGTCTAAAAATGACCGTAATGAATGAGATGAAAGGTTTGTGACATTCCAGGTAGTGACAGAGTTTGCCAAGTATAGTAGCTGCCCGAGGCACACGGTAGCAGCAGGATATGGAACTGGGGAACATGACGTCAATGTGTGATCCCAATGGGAGCTTTTCTCTCTGGCTCTATTTTAATGACTTTTTGGATAACGAGAGAAAGAAATGCAGACGGACGGCTGGACGGACGGCCGGATGGACGAGTAGATGAGTAATGTAAGCGGTAATACTTGGAGACCTGCATATGGTCGCTTTGCTGTGGACCTCACTAGACCCCGTAATTGAGATTGGCGCTGCCCTGTTGTAAGCATCTTGTGATGGTTTATTCTAGTTCATTTCTGTTAGTGCGTGGTGAAACTGACAGGAGAAAAGGATTTGATTCCTTGCGCCAAGAAGGACTCCCTGCACCTGTCTCTTGTGCTCCACGACTTTTCTCTTGGACAATCCCCAGAGAGAGCAGGACAAGCATGTGGCTTGTCCTACATGTTACACTTTGCCAGGTTTGTCTTGTGTATGTCAATCAGACTAAATAAAAAAGGCCCAGGGAAGCCATTACCCTTATATTGTTTGAAAGGACGTAAAGAAATGGCTACATGAGACCTCCTGGAGGGACTGAGTTCTTCCAGCTCTGTATAAATTTACCGGTTGACAAAGCAGATGATGCACAGACATTGATATACTCTGTCTGGGGTTAGTCTTTAATCACATTACTACATATTAGCTTAAAAGTTACGATAAACCTTTGTTTTTTAGGGCTCTTTGAGATATTGTTCCACAAACATAATGTACTAGACATAGGTCTAAATATATAGTGCATATAGATATAGATAGATACTGTATATACTGGACGTAGAGGTTGTCAAAATTGCAGTGAAGTACACAAGGTTTCCAGAGAAACAGGATGTTTCAAATAGAGGTCCTTCATCAGCTGTGCAAGCAAAGTGCACTATCCAAAACGTCCTGTTTCTCTGGAACCTTCTGTACTCTGCAATTTTGACTTTTTGTGTTTTGTCTCTACATCTTTCACAACAACACGTTGCAGTTACTCAGCTGTAATCATCTTTAGTTTTATATATCTGAAACAGATTTAAATGTATAGATATAGATATATGCTTCTCTGGATTTTATTCAAGCATGGATTTTCTAATGGGTGCCAGGTAAAATTAGTGGAATCAGCACAATCCAGCCTGAGCAGAATCTTGGTGAGCAGTTTTACTTTCTGAACCTGGAATGTCCACCTCTGTGTGTGTGTGTGTGTGTGTGTGTGTGTGTGTGTGTGTGTGTGTGTCTGTGTCTGTGTGTGTGTCTGTGTGTGTGTCTGTGCGTGCATGCGTATAGATAGATAGATAGATAGATAGATAGATAGATAGATAGATAGATAGATAGATAGATCATCTCCAAAATGACGTCTTCGACTTTGACTCAAGACCTACAAGGATTGTCACTTACATGTGTTTCTGAAGCCTAAAAAGAGACCACAAACAAAAATAAACATGTCTCCCTAAGATGAATTACAGACCAAGGTCTTTTCTCCCAGAAAGCCCCCTGAGACATCTGTTGTTGACAGTATAAAAGAAAGGTTTGGCTGCTTATTCTCATCGTTATGTCTATTTCATGAGAAGTTTTTTTTGTTACTTTTACCTACAAAATTGCAAGTGTGATGTAAAACATTCACAGCAGTTTTCTACTGGTTCCCCCCACTTCGATACCTGTGGTGGAGATTAAACATGTACCCATAAAGCTTTGAGGTTCAAAGTAGTTCCAACACCATTTGGTTAGTGTGAAAAAAGATCACCATTTCCCACTGGCCAAATGCAACGTCTTGCATGATGTAAGCATGACATTCTGCTCATTAGTCACTGTTATTCTGACTGTTAATAATTTGACTGTTTGGGTCTTGTGAAAATGTCATTTGTTTTACTTGAGGTTTATCCAAGCCGGCTGCAGCAAATATATTTGCCTTTCCTGACAAATAGTCAATGATCTGTCTACACAAAAGTTGACGTTCTATAAGAATAATGTTTACTCTTACATTTAAATCCTCACATCTATGAAAGAGCAGCGAATCTTCCATCAAAGCATTCGAAAATTATTGTGAACCATGGCTGATTCTGATTGGTTATCCACACAGACAATTGTGTTGACTCATAATTGATATGTTATTATTGACACAAGTGACATATTGATATGTTATTATATTATTGACCTGGTTCTCTCATAGTATTGAGGACCCTTGTGAATTTCTTCCGTGTGGTTCGACCTGCCGTAGCATGCCTGCTGTTTTCAACGGCCGAGTGTCTTTCTCTACTGGAAGATGAGATAAGGACACTATGACATTCTCTGTACATGCTCAGGAGGAATTTAAATCACCTCTGCACACTCAGCAAGTGCTGAATTATGAAAAGAGGAAGGGTGGGAACAAAGGAGATATTAAAACACAGGGGTCGACAAATCACTCTAATTAATCAGACACCGGTGACCCTCCCTGGGTTGTGTGATGCAGGGTCACTCACCCACTCTCTTACTACCCTTCCTACTCTGGACTGCTGAGGTTAGCTGAATGCAAACTGCTTTCAGATTTAGCCTTGCTTCCATCCCCCAGGCGTGTGGCATTTTCCCGTTTCAGATAACACATTTAATGCAATTTGTACCAGCTTAGAGGGAGAAGATCAAAAGGTGCTGTGGCAACTGGAAGAATGCATAAGTAAGGAGATAATTAAGAAAGCAAGCAGACTGCATTTGACATAATGACACAAGCTTCTGAGATAACCCTCCACAAAGCTGAGCATTCTGATGTCACAAACTGGGGGAAGTAGCTGTCTTGCAAAAAAAACGAAAAAAAAAAAATCACAGTGCTCTTTCTCTGTCTATATATAAATGGAGAGGAGAACACATAACAAAATGAGGACACTCACTAAAGCAGTTTAAGAGCAGATAGGATATAAGGAAACGCCTTGATGAATAAATGAATAGTGACTCTTCCAGGCACAGCTGCGTGAAATCCAAGCCCCTATCTTCGAGTGGACACACCATATGGTGTATCAGAGTGATGATGCCATGCTGCATCAGAGCGCGGGTCTTGCCATGCGGATTTAACCTTCCCCTCGTGATGCTCTTTCCCCTCAGGCACTGGAAGAGGAAGAGAAAGCGCGGCACTGACATGCGAAACCGTATCCGTGTCACGAAGCCTCTAGCCCTGCTCGGTTAGGATTTTGGACGGGCAGCGGAAGTGACTTCAGGGCGATTCTGGTCTTCATTGAAATTGCTCGTGCCTGACCCGCCCTGACTGAAATTAAAAGGAAGAGAATGGTGAGGAGGTATTGAAGCTGTCTGTGTTTGTTTGTTTTTTTAGGTTCACTTGCGGGAATGAATCAAAGTCAGGCGTTAGATGAAGGAACGCTAAACTGGCTTTGACAAGTAGCAGACATGCGAGGCAAATGCACTCGCCTCGAGATTCAACAATGTGCATGATACTATTGATGTCTCTGCCTCTCTGCATGAAGGGAAATTCAGTCAGATCTTCTAATAGTGGATCAAGTCATACACAGCACAGCATTTTGCGTGTATTCCACGAATATTCAACTTAAGTGTTATTATTCTACCATGTATGACTCAAATTTAACTGACACAGGGCTGTGAAATGAAAGTCTACATGGAAATTCTATATCTGTCGCCTAGAGTATTTGTGCATCATCCAAGGTATGTTTTGTAAATATGTATGGAACTTTTAGAATATTTTAGAATACACTTGAATTTATGATTGTATATGATATTGGTATAGGCATTTCCATTTTTCTACCATAAATCTAATATTTCATTCATCTATCCATCCATTTACATCTGCTTATCCGGGTCCAGGTTGCAGGGGCAGTAGCCTAAGCAAGAGGCCCAGGTTTCGCTCTCCCCTGCCTTCTCTTCCAGCTGTTCTGGGGGAATACCGAGGCGGTCCCTGGACAGTCGATAGATATAATCTCTCCTGTGTGTCCTGGGTCTTCCCCAGGGTCTCACTGCACCCTTGTGGAGTGTACCATGGTCTCCCTTTCAGGTGCATACAGACTTTGCAGCTCAAATATTTTCACAGCTTTCATACCTCATAAATGATTAAAGAATGGCTCTTCAAGTGGTTCTTCTTCATCCCCAAGCAAGCAGACCGACATCTCCAGCACAGCATTTGTTAAGTCCAACATGATCTACAGAACTACAGAAGCTACAGACTACAGAAGGCAAGAAACAACAGTATCCCATCAGCCCTGTATGTCTTGTGTACAGAAAGCATATGTGAGAGTTAGCAGAAACATATGTCCTGACAGAATTTGGACAGCTTCATTAGAGTGAAACAACTTTTCACTGCTACACCCCTCCAACAGTTTCCAACTGACACTTACTGCCCACTTTAATAGGAACCCTATACCTATAGTAAGTGTATATACAGTATATATATATATATATATATATATATATATATATATATATATATATATGACTTTTTAGACCCATTAACTGCCAAAGAGTTTCATTACACTCTTTGTTTTTATAATTTGTTTGTTTGCTTGTTGTTCTACTCAGATGAGCTGTGGCATTTAAATGAATGCTCAGTTAGCATTAATCTGTGTCCCCATCATTAAACCATGACCACTGACCTGAAATGTTGACAGTAAGGCAGGTTGAGTCAATTTAAGCTCTCTGCACCAAATTATGAATCTACCATCTGCATGTAGCAGCATAAATGAAGATTCCTCAGTCCAGACAACATTTGTGTGATCTTCAGCTGACCAGTTTCAGTAAACCTGTTCCCACTGTAGCCTATCAAGATTCTTGGCTGACAGAAGTGGAACCCAATGTGTTATCCTGTTTCCCTCAAGGATCGGCATATTGTGTGTTCTCTGATGTTTTTCTGTTCAGCGAAGTTGTAAAAGAGTAGTTACTGGAGTTAGCCTAGCATTCCTGTCAGTTCAAATCTTCTCTGACCTCTCAATCAACAAGGCATATTTGCCCATAGAACTGCTGCTACTCACTGGATGTTTGTTTCTTTTTCACATCTTCCTGTGTAAAACTCGAAACTGGTGTGCATGAAAACCTCAGATGAACGTCCGTTTCTGAAGTTCCAGCCCTTCAAACAAGATTGCCACAGTTAATGTTGATCAGGTCACATCTTTCCCCATTCTGATGTTCAATGTGAACCTGAAGCATTTGACCCGTGACTGCATTGCACAACTGCTCTATGACTTGCTGACAAGCTGCATGACTGAATGGGTGTACAGGTGTTGCTATTAGCTTGGCTGAGGAGTGCATATTCACAGTGCTCATCTTCCAAAAACTGAATTTGGTCAAGGGCCTTTTCAATGAAATCAACATTAAATTAAGTACCTAATTGAATTACCCTGTGGCAAAGTATTAGACTTAAAATATGTTAAATTACAAATACATAGTATGTCTATTTGTGCTTTTAATTTGGTCTCTCTTATTTTATTAACCATTAGTAATAAGTTGCTGACCAATGCTATTGTGTTTAAACTGAATTAGAGTGTCAGTGATAGTAAATGCACGTTGGCTGCACTTCATAATTTACAGGGCATTCTTGATATCCCAAATGGTGGGCTATTGCCTCCCCATAATGACTTAGGAGGGAATCTTGTGGAAGTGTTTTGACAACCACGCCCAAATGGAAAATTATGTCTGGTTTTACATTTAACTGTATTGACAAACTGTTCAGTCTGTTATGTTGTTCAGCTAAGTAAAAGCATCCTGACAGGCCAAATGGTGGCATAATGCATATCCATGTTAACCCTGAACAACACACACTATTTTCAGCCAAATCTTAATGGAAGCATTTGTTCAGACAAATGATGTGACAGAAAATAACTTTACTGCTGCATTGACTCAAGCAATTGAAAGCCAACACAAAAGCCACTGTAGGTGCCCTTAATTTCAGTGAACAAGTATCAAACAAAAAACCCATTTACATGCCTGTCTCCACTCACAGACCCCCTACTAACTCACTTTGCCATCAAAAGTTAGGTTAGCAGGACTGAACATTCTGTATTAATAGAAGGGAAGTTAAATGAATAATATCTTAAACCCCAGGGACAATGAGGATTCAACCCAAGATAAAACAAAGACATTTTTTAATTGAACAAATTCCCTACCTAGCATATGACCCAGGTTACATTTAAGTGACCGAGTGACTGATGGGGATGAATCATTCTCCTCACTTACACACCCATGATTCATCTGGGTGTAGTCTCAGGAATGACTGTGCTAGGGACACACCTGTCAGAAAGAAAACAAAGTCAGAAAAACAGTACGACATGACCTCGGATTGGCTTTGTCACAATCTCGTGGATTTAGTTTAATAAGTTCAGGGACCAGATTATCGTTTTGTAATATCAGGGTCATGAACGCATGGGGAAGAAAAGCATCAAGATATTCCAAATGTGAAGATCTGTGTGAGGACATTTTTAAGGGAAGGGTCAGCCAGCCATTACAGAGGCAGCGCATGGCAGCAACGCAATTAAGAAATCTTAATCAGTGGGGATGATGTCATCAAAATGCTCCCAGCAGGGGAATGTCACTCTCATTATTCATCATGGTAAAAGCATGTCACTCACAGACATACATCAAAGCATTAGTGAGACCTTATTATGCTCTCCACCGGCCCTCTCTTTTAATTACCAATTAATGAGAGAAATGCATTGTCAGATCTACTCAGGATCAAATTATGGTAAGGGTCACAGTGCATGGGTGACCATCCCAGACTGAATGATACCTGTTTAGCCTAATGTAGGCAGGCGGTGCTCCTTTCTGCCCTCCTGCCTGGCTCCCTGAGTGAATTAGCCAGCAGACAAGAACCCAGAATTAGCCCTCTGCATCACTCTATCAGCCTGGAATGAATTCATTACCATCATTGAAACGCTGAAGAATTAAGAAGCAAAAGACAACGATGCTTAAATGAGCAAATGTCACCCAAGGGAGTTATGTTGATAATATAATTAGATTGGGTGAAGGAATGAAAAAGGTGTGAGGGTTTGTGGATGGATGGATGGATGGATGGATGGATGGATGGAGGAATGGATGGATGCATAGATGGATGGATGGATGATAAATATCTCTGAATTACTATTTTAAAATTGAAAATGCCCCAGTAATTACAACCCGGCATGCCTTAGGCTATTATTTACCATAACCGTTGCATTGAAAAATTGCTATTGTCACAGAAACAGCAGCTTTCTCCTGTATCTGAGCTTTCCCAAAGAGGCAGACAGCTTAATCTGCATAGCCAGCCTGGAGACCAGGGGCATCACTGTGATGTCGATTCCTTGACAGCAGCCACAACCCATTACTGTTCATTTCACCGGGCCTTTATCCTTGCAGGAAGCCCTTCTTTAATCTGTCTATCTCCGTGCTCTATCAATGCCTGGACGACTGAGGAGGGGCCAGAGGGACGGGGGCAAAGCGAACTCTTTTGAGACTGTGCGATTTGCTAGAGATCCTGCAGAACAGCTGTAGGATCTGATACCGAGATTCACCCCCAGACTGCGGCAGCCCGCGCTTGCGACTTCAGGCTGCCTCGTAACACAATTGTCGTCGAAAAGACAAAAGGCGCTTGTCACGGCGCTGAGATGCGGCCGCAGTGTAATTCAGTCACAGAGGAACAACAGGCTTCCCAGTCAGACCTGAAGCGGCTCTGCCTTTCTCTTCACACCGGTGCCCTTGAAGATAACATGTCTTCTAGCTCTCTGCCTCCCTTCCCTCTGTCTCCTTCTCCCATCTTTCTCTTCCTCCCCTCTCTCTCTCTCTTGCCTCCCTTTCTCTCCCCCCTGTTTTTTTTACCCTCCTGTTCTCCTTCATTCTCTATGGAGTCAGTGTTCCTTTTCCTTCCAGTTCTCATTTGGCTCAGTAATAGCTGAATTTGCTAATCTGACTTACAGGTGATACCAACCCTTTTACATTTTTCCATTATATAAACTAGGACAAAAGAAAAGAATCAAGATGTAATATCACAAAGTGAAAGCATCTTTAATGAAGTAGGCCAGTACTGAATCGCAGGCATTAAGCCAAAGCGGGTCACGTGACATGACATAATACTCCTCCACCTTGCTTTTTTTCATGTGGATAGATATATTAATATGTAAAAATTAATTAAGCAAACAGCCTGCAAATAGTAAAAAAGGTCTCGGAAAGGCTTTTAGCAATTCTGCATATCCACAAATTCATTCTTCACCAGAGACCCTGTAGGAGCTATTTAGGATGCACTTTCTCCCTTTTTGTGCCATGTACAATACGCCAACCGCACTCATCGTCAGCAACTCATCTGTCACAGATGAACTGGGCCTGTGCGACACTGACAGAAATTTCATTTTCTCCATTTGTATCTTGACTCGAGTGCCCAGCGAGGGCTACTTTGGTCACTGATTTAGAGTGTGCGCCGATCGTTTCCGTTATGGGAGCACAGAGGCAGGCTCGCAGTTATTGGGACATATGTAAGGCTGTAAGGCAGACGGCTATTTGACCGGGACTCGCGAACTGGAATAGCTCGTCAAATAGTATGGAAGGATTAGGGCTTACTCTGGCACAGTCTAAATGGCATGCTATAGCAAACGGTCTTTAAATCAAAGCAGGGCCTATTTTGTGCCAGCTTAATTACATTTCAATTAAATATTATGTGTGTTGAAGTTTAAAGCACATTTCGTGTGTTGGCTTGAGCAATTAATATTAAATTTTGCTTTAGCATAATTTTTTATCATTATGTAATATAGTTAAGTCCATAGGTAGACAAACTTTGAAAATGATTTTTTTAATTATATCAATGTATTTGGGTTAAAGATCACACTGTCATGTTCCCATGCACTTAATGCAATAAGCATGAACTCGCCATGTTGATTTATTCAGATGTCATAGGCCTGTGACCGAATCTCTCCTTCAGAAAAAGCTCGTATTTATCCATTATTCAGTGATTTGTGGCCTGCTCTTTGATGCTCTGCTTGTCAAACTAAAGGTCTTAAATATCTTATATGATCTGGTCTTTGAGCCATTTGTCAGCCAAAATATGAAACAGTGGTATTTAAAGACACTCACAGTATTAAGGCTATGGTGTTTGTCTTGATAAGTAGTTAGATAACTGCCAGACTCCATGGCGATTTTTTTAAACCCACAAATCAGTTCAGGCTGTATACAGTTCTAGCCTATAGATCAGATACATAAGTACATGTTAGCTAAGTGCTATGTTGACACAGCTACACCACAGCCTCATGCATATTCTGAAACTTGTTCTGTCATTTTTTTTATACTATCAATGTACTTTATATGGTGAATACTGCCTAAGCAGAGAATATATTATACATAATACATATATTGCTTGTGTACTGTATATTGTGGATCTGTGTATTATAATGTAGACTGAAACTGGGGAATATCCTTAACAGTATATATGTATCAGGAAAGTCTACATGCAGATAATGTACGTCTCTAATCTACACCGTCTGTAGAACAGTGTGATAGGTGGAGCAGTTATGGAGTATATGAATGGCTATAGTGTGCCTTCATATTGTATGAATTGATTTTTTTTTCTGCAAATGGGAATACCTTTTAATACTATTGTATTTGGAGTTTGTACTTGAGCCATGTGGCAAATGAACCATGAAACCCTGACTTAAGTTCAGGATGAATAGCTTCCCTGAGGCTTGGTGGTTATTATTCTGGTTTTAACTGAATCTTTTAAGTGCATTGCCTCATGAGCGAAACTTTTCTCATTTCTTATCTTATATATAAGCATGCGCTCCACAGCTGTATTCCTGCACATGTTTATTAAGTGCATAAGCTAAATTGAGTGTTGATAGAGGAAATAAAATGGCCATGTCCATAATACCACGCAGAGGATTCCTGAGTTTCTGTCTGAACTGACTGAACCCATTTGCTACACAGAACTGGTAATGGGAAATGAGTTGAGATGGAACAAATATATTGCATATTGCTTATGAGCCACGCATTGTGCAGAATATGGTTTCTGTGGGGGCAATTCACGGAAATCGTGAGATTTATTTTTTTCTCCCACTCCTTTTACCAAGATGGTTTTATAGAGCAGGCGTCTCCTCAGTTCTCAGCAGCCACAGGAGGAGAGAGTAGGACAGTTGGTCCCCACTCAGTAGGGCTTATTCAGAGCAGGGTCCTCCCAAGCTCCCTGCCCTGACACGCCGCCCGCCGTGAAACACACATCTCCCTTACTAAGGTGGCATCAAGGTCACAACCACACTCGTGTTCATGGAGGCCACGGTTGAGGAGAGCGGTTTCCTGCCTCCCCCCCAACAGCCATGAAACCCAGTTCAGGCAGTGGCCCATCTCAGTCCTCCCTGCCACCCTGAGGGAGGTCGCCACATGCCTGCCAGAACCTGTTCTTTTGACAGGTTAAAAGAGGCTAAGTAGAGGTTCCAGTGCTAAACAGAAGCACCAGAGCCTGCCCTTAAAAAGGGACGTCCGTCTGTTTTCATGCTTGTCTCGCACTTGTATGACAAGAGAAGGTGAGCTTTTCGGGTAAAGGGGGTCATATTTGTTTTCTTTTTTTTTTCCCAAATAATCCGAAGAGATGCTGCCTTTAGCTTTTAACCGTATAGGAAGCTTACGGGAGCGTGCGAGTGCTGTTAGAACCCGAGCCATGTCTCCCACGTCTCCCCCAGTGGCACGTGCGCTCACGTCCCACCCCGCTGCTACTGGCAAGCCCTCACAAAAGACATAACCACATTCATGTTTTCATGCACTTATCATCTTGGCTCCTCACGCCTTGGCTAACATCTGTGAGCAGCATGGAGGCGGGCTGTCGGAGCAGGCAGGCGGGCGAGGAGGGAGGGCCCTGCCTCAGCATGACTCCGCCATTCCTAAAGGCTGCCTGTCACTCACCTGCCATGCTGTCTCAGGGGGCTGGGGAAGGGCATGTTACCCCCTCCCCCCAAAACCCACAGACGTGCACGCTCTCTCTCTCTCTCTCTCTCTAGCCCTTACTAAAAACAAAGCACCTGAAAAATGCGTTTTACGTTTAATGGTATGCAGTTCACAGACACTGGCAACAGAAGTGGTATAATGGAGGACTTGAATGGAATCTTAAACACTCTTAACTGGTGAATAATTTTTTTTTCTGACTGCTTTAGATTCTTCGGCTTTGTTGGAAATAAGTCTTGAGATTTGGGAATAGATGAAATCACACTGCAGGGATATTTGATAATACCCGTAAACTGTTGTTCCACCCAGGTAACAAAACACAATTATGTGACAATATTCAGAATGGGCCCTGGTAGCTGGCATTTTCTACTGACCTACCTTTGACTTTCCTTAACAAACTCATCCGGTATAATTCACCGGGATTCAAAGGTTGGGGGTAAGATCATGACAAATTTGTTTTGGCCCAGTGTCTGCATATTTAAGAAGAGGCATGAGTAAAAGCTTTGTTGAAAATGTTCCAGCATTTCAAACAGTAATGGAAAAGTTTTTATAAATCTAGTCTTAATACAGATTCGTTTCGATCACAACAGTAACTTCTTACCGAGGCTGATCTGAATCAAATGCAGCGTTTGAGTGTGTGTCCAGGAGAAGACACACAGTGGACCAGCTTTTAGCTTCAGCTCAGAGGCCTGTCATCTGACCTGGTTTAGTTGTGTTGGGTCTGAGCACCTCTGTCATCTCACTGCTGCCATATGATGGCCATATGTTGCATGCTTTCAACTGCAAATCCAACAACCCTAGAGGATCCCTCACATTCCAGGGCAGAGGAGATAATATTTGTTCTTTTCCCTGGCCTTATTCTCACTCTTTAAATGCATTAAGGAATGTGATTGATTCGGGAATTAACGCTTTTCCTCTGAGATTCATCAGGATCTTGATTCACTGTTGCGTGTCTAATTTATGCTTCAGAACATTTGGTGCTGCTCATCACATGACAAGACACTTGGTTGGGAAATAAAGTGGGATCCATCTGTACGTGACGTTTGTGTCTTAAAATGACACACTGGTATGTGTGGCTGTTTGTGTGTGTGCATGAGCGACTCAACATTCAGGATCATAGCTGTTGTTAATGATGACATATCACAAAAAATTCTTCTCGCGGGGGAAAGAAAGAGGGTAAACTTGAGCAGTATAAAACAACAACTTGCTTCAGTGCAGCGTCAGGCCATCCTGCAGAAATCAGTATCTTTTCTGAGGGATTGTGCTTTTCCTTACGACAAGGAAATCTTACTGCTGAGAAGTTCAGGGTCTGTTATTTGCCTGTCTATATTTGCTCTTTGTTGAATGTGCGACATTGTCAGATGTATTGCAGTCTTCCAGTGAATCTCCATTGTGAGAAATGAACACGCTCCGGGCGTTTCTCCGTCTCTCTCAGCCGACGGATGGAAGAGATGCAATGACAGATAGCTACGGCTCACAGCAGACAAGACGCTAAATGGATTTATAGAAGTCCACAGATGTCAGGTTAGGGTGGATTGCTGAATGGTATGATTGTGCCATTTTTGTTGGTAATTTAATTGCTCACACTGTGATTTAATGGCCGATACAGACCGTTGTTGTTTCCAATAAACAGCTAAAGCCAGTCTTGAGCGCTGGCTTTAGCGGAAGCTAATTTGCCAAAGTTTGAAGTCATTAGACTTTTTTTCATGTTATCTGTGATAACAACGGCATTGCTTAGGTACATGTTCAAGGGTACAAAACTGCACACTTACAGTAAGGAACAACAAACAACATAAGTACGCAGCGCCCTAAAAATGTGTCTGAATCACTCTCAGCATTTTGGCCAAGAACATTAATTCAGCTGTTCGCTGGTGAGCAGTCCTGTGATTCTTCTGCTTCCGATTCTATGGCCACCTCATGCTAAATATGAAATCCAATTTCCATAATGGCAGCCACTTGTGATGTGTAGGAAGGTGACCGTGATGCTTTGTGACACCTTCCTCATTGTGGAGAATGCGCAGGAGAGTGAGCTGAGAAGCATTCATCCCTTATAGTCACTGTTTCAGCCTGGAGATCTCACCTCCTGCTGGGCTTTCTGCTGTGTTTGTGAATTAGCAGAGTGAGGTGTTTCTACTCCGAGGACGCTAGCGATGCCTCTGAGCTACACAAAGCTCACGGAGTCTACCACAAAAAGCCAAATGAAAAACCACAGGGGATACTATAAGATAATGTGTTTGTTTGTGTGCGTGCGTGTGTGTGTGTGTGTGTGTTATTCAATACTGCATAGACGCCCTTTATACATACACACATCATTGGCTCACACTATTTGACTTTGTGTAAATACATAATTAGGATGTGTATAATAGTTAAATGCTGTCCTTTTCTGCAGAAACGTATAACCCCAAGTATCATCATTAAACGGTAGAGCAAGTATCTCACTGAACACGCTCTCATTTCGGATGATCTCAACACTAATGTTTATGGGAAATGGGCCTCTGGTTCGTCCACTCCACATTACTTGAAAACACTGAAAGCAAATTTCACAGTACAAGAAGGATGCCACAGCTTGGGACGCAACCTACCAAATATCAAAGAGAACGCCAAGGACAGTAGCACGCTGGGATTGGACGGAGTGCAAGAGGCACTGGAACGGTACTTGTGGAGGGTTTGTAATGAGGAGCCAGAGACTAGCTCGACTAAATGGGACCATGAATTTCCTACAGCTCATTTTGCAAGCCCTTTTCCTTTAGCCTGTATCTTGAGGTGCCCACTTAGTATAATAAAATAATATAGCTCCTTTGTGTATTTTTGAATTACTGCCTCATTTTCTCAGTACTTGCAACCATAATGTTCCCTGAGCTGCACTTAATCAACTCATGGGAAACACTTCCTAGCTTTTCTGGTGCAGTGTCAAATTACATTTTATGGGTCACAGGTCTGTACAGGTGTAAAGAAAGTGATACAACACAGACAGTCTGTGAAGACAGAATCTCTCTTGAACACAATTTATGCTTTGAGCTGTATCCTCCAGTATTGTTTAATTATTACAAAAGCTCACTTAAGTTGGTTTTCTTCTCTTCATGATCCCCAACAATTTATCAAAATGATCATTGTGCTTAAAATTATTTCTTCGCCATTTCATACCCATCCCAAGGAATCTTGTTTGATTAAATCTACAAATTGCACTTGGACAACTTATGTCATTCCATTTTAAATTTACAATGCTGACGCAATAGAAATTGATCTAATTGATGAAGGTGTCCTCTCTCCCTGTATCTCCGTGGGTTGTCCTTCCCTGTCCAGACTGAGAGGAAGTGGAAGAGGACGCCTGTGTCTTGATTTAGGCATGACGTTGGTGGGAGGACCTGACTCTGGCTCAGAGCTCTTGAGGAGGCCATGGAAGAGACCATCCATCATGCAACTCGGAGCCCAGCCAGGGAACCGCTCCCCGGTCTCTCCTTCTTGTGATGGATGACCATATCACATGGGCTTCTTATTATTTCAAAAGAGGCCAAAGGAAAGTGGTGAGGGAGTTCAAACACTGGACAGTCACTCTTGCTGGTAGAGCCCATGTTCTTCTATCAGAACCTAATCCATTTTAAAGAGTGGCTGGATAGCGGCAGCACAGCAGCGGTTGAACGGCAGTATTTTGCTTCGATGGGGTGTTCTCTGGAGATGGAACCAGCCACACGCAAGAGCTATAGCTCTCTCAGCATTGGAGCCTTGCTAGGAATTCAAAGCATGCCATAACCTCCTAGAGCAAAACGTGCGATCATTTCTAGCAGCAAAACATTTTACAGAAATATTGAAAACGTTTATGAAAATTACATCCGAGCGAATCGAGGGAATAAGCAAGATTAATTTGAAATTTAAAAATTTTACTGCACGTGCACAACATTGTTGGATGTAATATTAGACAGACTGTTCCAGTCTGAATAATATTATGGATAATAAACGTAAGCTTCAGAATATAACACCTGGAACCCATAAAATGTTCCAGTTTAAGAAGGATATGCTCGCTCTTGGTTCGATCACATAATTCTTAGTATTCACTGCAGAGGCTTGTCTTAGAAGCTGAAAGCATTAGTTGTCTTTGAGAGATACGGACCGTGGAGTCGATTTGTAGTCTAGACTGGTCTCCTCACGTGTGCCAAAGAGAGAGGGAGTGAGAGGGAGAGAAGGAGCAGGGGGTGGGCGGTGGAGGAGAGAGAGGGGAAAGGATGCGGGACAGAACGGAATCTAATGCAGCGCGGTGTCATTTATCGGAGAGGCGAGTGCCACACGCAGACAGCTATGATGTTTCCTAGTGGTGTATTCCTCGAATTCATCAAGCAAAAGAGGGGAGCACGCCACACTTCAAACAGCAGGTCACATGCAGGGAATATAGCTCACTCTACCTTCCTTCTCACCTCTTATTCTCCTTAAGCCCAAACTGGGAATATCTGAGGACAAGTGTGTGTCTCGGTGACAGGAGTTCTTGTTAGCTCCAGTTGCAAAGCTGAGTCACCAGAGGACTGCTTATGGGGGTGAAGCATTGTTTGATTCTGGCCGCCATCTGGTATGCCTTCATTGCCTGGGGATATGACTGATAAAAGACAGGCCGTCGTGGAAGAAAGCTTCATGGGCTGCTGTGTCTGGATTGTTGTGAAAAAGGAGAAAGAGAGAAGTGTCTGGAGAAGTAAGGATTTCAATGATTTATTGCACTCATTTTTAGTTGATTGGGCAGGCCTGATGAATTTCCATTCAGATTTTGTTGTTGTTGATGTTATATCGTTGCTTTTCCCCAGTGTTGAAATATGAAATTATTGTAACAAGTGAAGGAACTATGCACAGAAATGTTCTAAAAATTAATTTATATAGACATGAGATGTCCACAGAGATGTCCATAGAGATGTCCATATTGGATGATATATGCTCTTGGTCCTGCATGTTACCATTAATCATAGTTTAACCAATTTAAAGAGATGCAGATATTATCAGAAAATACAGATCATTTAGGTGCTTGAAATAACTGCTAATTGCAAATTAATGAAATGGTTCTTCTGGTTGACGTAATGAAATCTGTCTAAGGCCCTGAAAATCCAATCTTCATGGGCATTCACCTTCATCAGAATGACTCAATAGGGAATGAATGCCATAATCAAGCTAATCAACTCATCTACTCCACAATTCTGAGATGGTTGGTAATTTCAAGTGGACCACTAACAGGACCAGTACTTGGAGACCTAACATCAGGGGGACCAAAAATCATGCTGAGGTCTAAGAGACTGATTGCATCATGTGAAATACATTTACGTGGTGCTAAGACCAAGATAGGATATGACTGTATAGTTTATTCCTACAAGCTGTATCTCAGCTTCCCAGAGGCCTTTGGAAGGCTTCAGAGAGGCCTTTGTTTAAATGTAATGCAAGCTTACTGCTTGAACTGGTAAGATAATTTGTCAATGTTGTATTTTCCATCCCTAAACCGACAGACTGAGACCTCTCTTCCAAAGTAGGGGGTTCATCTTCACTCTCTATTATTTTAAACTCACTTTTTCGTTTACGAAGGTAAACCAGAAATGTGCAGCACAAGAAAAAGAAAATACAGCAATAGTGTTTGAAGCGAGCGGGCACAAAGTACATTCCATCTACTTCTGTGGGTTCCTTTTGATTTCATTTGGCTTCCTTCGCCCCTCGTCCCCACGCTACATGAGAGAGGTCACCGGGTCGTTCTGCTGTAATGAAGGCTGACAGATCAGACAAGCCTGGGAGAGGTCTCAAAGCCCAGCTGAGGGAAGGCGTCTCGGGAAGTGTCAGGCATGATTGAGACCTGCCGTGGCACAAAACCAACAGCGGGCCCATGGTTTGCCCTTCAGTTGTCTCTTTACCATCACATGTCTCTGCTTTGTTCAGTGAACCTGTAAAAAAAAAAATCTGAATCTATAATGCATTATACACACTGACTTCGTCCTGGTTTAGAGGTGCAAAGCTAAGGAAGCCAACTGACCATGAACGTCAGGATTCATCACTATTCATGACTATTGTCTGTGTTCTGTTTTACCCATTGTTATTTGATAGTTGGTGTGAAAAACCAAAAAAATGGCCTGTTTGTGAGAGTTCTTATGCAAGGGAAGCTGGTGTTGCCAATATGGATTATTACTACAAAATTATCCATTTGGTTTTCACTAGACAGTGGAATGAATCAACCCTGGTCTTGAGTTTATACACACATTAATGAGATATTCACCAGGCAAGACCTTCTGATCGGTATGTAACATTGAACAACTAAGCACACATGTAGGAATCTGGACTTTCTTTATATGTGTCTCTACTGTTTATCTTGCTGTGAGTTATGGATGTCCACATACCCAGTTTGTAAACTGCAATCTTACTTATTCTCTGATATTAGTGAAGTGATATATCCATGTCACATTTAATCATTAATCAAATTTAATTACCCATCACATCATCCAAATCAGCCACAGCACTGTAAACGTAGAGCCAGTGCTGTGTTTTGCAGGACATAAAACCCTTTTTTCTCATTTTAACTCAAAGAAAATATATTTTGTTTTATTTTAATCATAATGAAATAAAATTTTTAAAAGAACGTTTAAAAAAAATTGAATTATATCTAACTTGAGTACATTTCATAGATTATGGGAGTCATGCACCAAACATGCACAACTTTAAAGACATCCGTTCAGCAAATTGAACTTCTTACACAGCGAGGCCCTCCGGGGCCAACTCTCTGTTTCATCCACTATACCACAAGGACTTGTTTAGAGGAAGCTGCTCTGTACTTAAAATTCCAAACTGGCTTCACTTTGAAAGTTCTTTTGGTTTTAATCAGGCTGTTAAATATTTGCAGTGATATGAGAGATCCTTGGTACATGCTTCCCCCCCCCCCCCCCTTCCCCTCTAGCATTGAAGTTTATCCTGAAGTTCTTGAGGATGATCTGTTCTGCCTTCAAATGCATTATGGATGAGTTGTTTGGCTCCACCACTTTGCCCTGCCCCTCAGTGTTAATCTGCTCCATGTAGACAGTGTTTTAATTTCTTTCAGTGTGCCGTTTCCTGCTCTCTTAAACCTGGACAACATATCAAAAGGAGAAAATGGGTAGTTCCCTTTGCTTCTTCCATGAGTCCGTTATCTGTGGTCTTGGACTTGTACTTGGAATAAAATGGCACTGATACCACAAAATAATGATCTGTAAACAAGTTTTCTATACATGTACTGAACTTGATGAGCTATTGTTGTAAAATAACACCCATGCTTTAAAACCTTTTGGTAATTGCATCGGCTTTCCAAACAAGGGTAAAAGAAAATCTAGATAGAGGGGTATTTCTTTGTTAATGCATGCCCTGTTCTTAATATTTATGTAATGCATATGAAAGAATTTGGCAAAGCAAATGAGTGAATCTGTGACTACATTTAAGTGAGTGGAGTTGGAGTGAAAAGCCCACATGGTGAGAAAACGGTCTTAAGCATGAAAGGCGTGAAGTAGGAGAGGAAAGACCACTTTCCACTTCGCTAGAAAACCTTCGAGCTCTTCAGAGTGAATGTACTTCCTGCTAAACATTTCTACAATTTAAAATAATTAGCTACAGGGAGACAAAACAATCCTTCAGCTAAAACGCTCAGCTTTGTTCTAAGTGTAAATGAAAGAAAAAGATCATTCCTAATCTGATTATATTATGTGATAATCATTTTCTTTCAAAAATAGCCTATATTAAATCAAAGTGAAATACACTAATGATCTTACTAAGAAAAATGGTTATAACAGAAATCAGTACCCTGGTTCATACACTAGAACTTACACTTGAGCATTCTTCACTTATCTTTACTGACTTTCCCTCTGGGATTAATAAAGTTCAATCTAATCTAATCTTATCTTGACTACATTTGTGCTATGTAACACAAAATATAACCCATATTAAAACAATGTACTCTGCAGTGCACTACCCTAGACATGGGCAAGATACACGAGACACACAATATGTGCTTCGTTCCTGGTGCTTGCTCTAGAAGACCCCTCCTCAGTGGGACCTGTAAAGATCACCATTCACCCGTCAGTCCACCAACTCACATTCAAATCGTGGGACGCCAGCTTCCTTAGTCGGTTTGTTGCTAATGAACATGTTTTCCAAGCAAGTGGGCACATCTGCTCTGTACAGTGTGTGTTTGCTTTGACTATTTCTGCTGATAGTACTCCTGTTCAATGGTAGAAGTATTTACAGAAACAACAGAGTAACCCTGTTATGTCACAACAAATCATTTCTCCCCCCACTTTTTTTTTCAATATAAAAACAGTGCTCACCTCTAACAGACTCACCTCTAAAAAGATCTCTCCATGTTCCTGCTCTTCTACAAATACTGCTACACTGCTAGATAGCTTATACATTCGAGTAGCCATACACTGTCACTCATAACACATGATATCCTTCCATTACTGACACTGATGTCAGCTGATGATACTAATTAAAAACGCTCGTGGATTCTTCTCTGTGTATGTGACCACAAACCCAGACTCAAGGAGTGACTGTGCCCCCCATGCTGTTTTCTCCCTGGTGGTGAATGTATTACATAAATGATTTTTTATGTTGCCTCTGTTGCCCAATCAATATCTTTGATTTTCAGAACACATTATTGTCTGCATCTAGTGTGGCATCATGCTGGCACTGACCCAGCCCTCTTGAAGTAAATGCATTGTTTAATCTCTAGGTGAACTCACATGTTCTGTGGGATTCACCAATTACATATTAATGAGGATTTCGATGAATAAACAGTTAGCCTGCAGTTGATCCAGGTATATCTATCTAATGTAAAACACCCTGAATGAAGACTAGACATTCAGGATTAATGTAAAGGGGAGATTACTTGAAACAAAAAAATGGCTCTCATACACAAGGAACTTATCAGTAGATGACAGAATTGTCTATGAAACTCAAAAACAAATTATTCAATTTTCATCTTCATATATTTTGGAAAGGATTCTGCATAACAAAATCAGAATTAAGGTAAAAAAATTTTTTTTACTTAAAGTTAGTCAGCAAAAAAAAAAAAAAAACTGGATGGCACCTAAAAAGCAGACGTGCTGGCTGGCTAGACGACTGGCTTGATGGGTGTGTGGATGAACGATACTTAAGCTAGTCATCCATCCCTGGACTCTCCAGAGGCCCTGACTGAGCTGCATGTGATGTGGCTTCCTGTGTGATGGTCCTTGACGGTCCCAGTCTCGGCCGGCGCCTGCCTGGCACCACACTGGCCCGCGTGAGCACCGCACTGGCCTGCGTGAGCACTGCTTCGGCCATTCACTACACGTTTCACCCACTCTGCAGGTCTGAAGCCCCTGGCTTGCCTAGAAAAACCTGACAACTTTTTAGGGGCAAACTTTAAGAGTTGAAAAGAAAAGCAGTAGCTGACAGTTTCTAAAACTGCTAGGACTGTCTTTCAATTATTAACACAGCTGTCCCACTGGTCTTGTTTTTTCCCCTGTATGCTTAAATATTAAATGGCTCCCCCAAAAGAAAAAAAAATCCATAAGATCAGGCCCACGCTGAGAGCAAAGACTGAGCTGCATGTGTGAACTCAACAAGACCTATCCCACAGAGAACACAATGCCTTTCAACACAACTCCAACTCGTGTGAGGAAACACTCCTCCTGCAACCAGTCTACATTCTGAAGCACAGAAATGTTCCAGAAGCTTTTCCTCAGTATTCTTTAACTATGTAGGCCATGCGTTACGCTTAATCAGCCAAAGTATGATCCAAGAAATGTCCTCTGCCTGATTATGAAACTTTTTTTGCTGTTTCATTCCTACCACATATTCCTTTAAGCATGTGAAGAATGTTCCCTTAGTAAATAATGGAGAAAGCACGGTCAGCGTTTTGTTTTCCACTGGAAATAAAGTGTTCACTATATCCAGTGAACAAAGTGCCCTACTTTTGCTGAATGAACTGGTGCACGTTCAGTCTAATAGGGTCGTCACACAAAATATTTTTGTTCACTGGTGTAAACAAGCTGACATGAGCTGTTTAATTTTCATTGCCATCTGTATGCTGATATTTCCTTGAGATTTTCAAAAAAGATCAGTGCCTCTTTGCCTATGCTGTTGCAGTGTTACCATCACACTATACATTACCCTGTGGAGGCTTTGAGGCTAAACAAGTTACCAAAAACATTTTTCCTTTACACATGTAAATCAGTAAAGTAAGTAAGGTGATGTACAGTGCTTCTGTTCTGCACCCAAAGACATCTGTGATTGTAATTCTGTTTAAGCAGATTGTAGAATAACGGTGGCAATGCCGGTAGGTGGCAATCCTACATCATTGTGTCCATCTTATTAAGTGTAAAAAAAGAGGAAAGATGCCCATTAGCGCGCGCGCGCGCACACACACACACACACACACACACGCGCGCGCGCGCGCAGCAATTAATAAAGTTAGCTTAAATGTATACATTTCACCTATGCAAGACCTTTCGTCTTGACAGGAAAGGTCAGCAGGAAAGGTTTGCAGAACTTATTTCGCCTGATTTCACAGAACCCGTGCCAAACAAATGTGCAGTATGTGGTCTGATTTTTGAGCCAGAATGTAGCCTACCAAACCGGGAGCAGAAATACCGCTTGTGGCTTCAAGAAATACCGCAGATGTTAAGACCTAAACTATAGCCTGTCTCCGACTGTCTGCGCTGGGTTCTTCTCCGTTTCAACGTGCGGCTGCATTGCGATTTCACCGTCGTCTTCATTTATCTTTAGTGGTATTTTTAAGCTACAGCTAGCCGACGTGTTCTGCGCAGGCTAGTAGAAGTAGGTAGTCTTTGGTGTGGGTGGGAGAAGCTCCAGCGCCAAATGATCTCAGTTTGAATGTAGCCACTGATGTTTGGAGATGAGTCGGTGCGGTTCTGGATCAGCACCGGCGAAGTTGGAGTCGTGAGCGTCGCGTTATTTCGCCTACGCTGCTTCTTCAGCTCAAGGAAACGTGCGTAATTATCGGGATTTTTACATTTTCTATTCAGTGAAAGCAAATAATCTGCGAATAATCTGCAGTCAACATTTTTTTAAGAAATGGCTCATAGTCTTCATAGCCTGCAGTGTTGAAGGAGCGAGTTACGGCATGATAAAAAGTCTTTACTGGAGCTGCGAGGCGACGCTGTAAGACACTGAACATCGACGAGATCACCACCTTATATTTCATTTATGGATTGCCGTCACGGTTGAGAAACGGTGCATCGGTTTTTAAAGCTTCTATTTTCCCGATTTTCTGATACAATGGGACCTTTCAAATAACTGCTGGATGTTTTTTTCCATCGGAATAACGGCACAGCGAGGCTGTTGAGAACACCGGTGGTGTCTTTGGATGTGGCTGCCAGGCTGCGTTACGTTTTCAGCAAGACGGTGACAGATTTATTCAACATTTATTATTGGGATTTCTTTACACCTGCTTGCTTATCAAAGGCTGTCCGACTGTTGTAAAAAAGCGGCTGCCCCGACATCTCGGTAAATCGTGCATGGATTTTACATTAACTTCAGGTTGACGAGGCTGCAGCGGATCATCCATGTATAGCGCCGTCGTTTGCAGCTCTCATTAAAAATGTGTAAGTAGCTGTTTTCGAACCGTCGTACATTAGTCTCACCGTTATCCCACCGATGTTGTATATATATTTTTTGTTAATTCTGAGTTTCATTCAAATGCATCCGTGCTTCATCCGTCCGTCCGTCATCCATCCATCCATCCATCCATCCATCCATCCATCTATCTATCTATCTATCTATCTATCTATCTATCTATCTATCTATCTATCTATCTATCTATCTATCTATCTAAATCAGTGTAAACACGAAGACATGGAGGTTGATTGACATTCGTAGTGCGACAGTGTGCTTGTAGAATTTGGACCCCACCACCTCCACCCTCCTCCTCTGTTGCTCCACTTAGCGTTACTTTTGCTAGAATATGGCGTTGGGTCATTCATATTCTGCTCACATGTGTAGGCTTTTGCGAAGACGCAGGAGGAAAAGAGGCACTGTGTGTGTGTGTTGTACTCTTGACACCTCATCCTTACCGCATGCAAACAGTAAATGATATAAAAGGCATGCGGAGTGCAGCCTGTGCTGAGTTTGTTACTCATACAGCCGCACCGTGGATCACATCCCTGGGCACGTTATCCCATCTCCTCTACATTTGTGACTCTGAAAAAAAACCCAGCAATGGGTGGCAGCTCACACGGCGCTGTGCAGTGTTTCTTCATCGTTTAACCCTCTGAGGCCCCCGGAACTATCTGGAGTGTAGCCAGGTGACAGGGTGAGCTCTGTGTATTATTTGCATTCCTGACACACAACGCGAAAGTCTAGGCTGCACACTGGCACTTGAGGAAGATTGTGTAATTTGAGGGGATGATTCATGGTAGTGGGTTGTTGCTTTCCTAATACTGTTTGGGCATGAACAGTTTGACAGGAGCTGTCTTTCCTGAAAAGGTACTGAAAACACTGGCTTCCGCATGTTAGACCATTAGACAAGATGGACATCACAAGACAGTTAGATCCACATTAAGCCTAGAGATTGACTAAATAAATGGGGATTCTTCCTTTAAAATCCATGTAAGTCATGATTAGGGTTTAATACGTGTCTGGAAAACACCGTTTATTTCATTGCCTGCTTGTAGGGATATCAAGCGAATAGAGTCAGCTGAGATAATTGCATTTAATTGGTACTGTTCTTGTCTATTCCAGGTTCTGAAATGATGTGCTAAATATATACATCATCTCTCCCAGAACAGATCTGTTACTATCATAATGTAAAAAGATCTGTTACTGTCACAATACACAAAGATCTGTTACTAGCACAATCTGAAATGCTACAATGCATTCACCTGCATTTAAACACTGTGATATAGATGGTTCTGCCTTAATTCAAGCGCTATAATTTCTGAATTGTAAACATTTTCTGTATTTACATATTCAAAGCGTATAATAGGGCCAACATGTTGTTTTAATTATAATTTTACACTTGTCCATATGATTCTAGAGACAACCAAGCAAGTGCATTTATGGAAGGATCCAAAGCCCATGGCTTAGTCTGTCCTAAATGTGATTATCTAAGCATGATTCTACATACCCCTTAATATGAGGTGTAGAATGATTAAGTGCTAAAATCATAGTTTTTACAGACAGAAAGACTATCTCTTATTATCTTATTAATGCCAGAGCCATTGTGCTTTTCACAGAAATTGCTTGACAGCTGCTCTGTTTAGTTCTTTGCATTCTGGTCCATAATCATCTTATCCAGCTTAAATGAATGGGGCAAATATCAGAATTTGGATAAGAGAAAAGCAATACACAAAAAATTTAAAGCGTAATCACATTTAGACAATACATTCACTCACATGGATCAGCTTTGCTGCATAGCTATGGGGTGTGGAGGTTTAAATTACACTCCAGTATGACACAGTAAATGGTAAATTGGGGTGTGGGATGATAATTTCCTGTATTGTGTTTGCCTTTGGGTCATGATTGCTATGGTACAGATGTGGTACTACACAATTCAGTTCATATTAATTGTCCTTGTAGCCATAGCCTTTGCTTATAGAATTTAAACCATGCATTGTGGTTGATATAACACTTTCATTATCATCTTCACCACTGTTAAATCACATCACCAATAAAGATGGTTCTGTCCTACCTAGACCAGAGCAAAATCACCCTGTCCTAATTCTTCACCGACAGTCCTTTTCAGGACTGCAGCTGTAATCTGTGTTAGCAAAACTGTTGCTAAAATAATAACACTGAGCAATTTATGGAGGTTTGGTTAATATTGATAGTCAAAAACATTTCAGAGGAACACGCTCCATTTTCTTTCAGTCAGATGATCACCTGAGTTCAGTCCTCAACTATTGGCAGTGAACTACAAACCTTTACCACAGTACGTTTTTGATTGACAGCATTCCCTCCGAAACCACTCCGAAGAATGAGGTTTAGCAGAGGTCCACGGCAACGATGGGCCCTAATGTGCTAAATTAAGTTCCCCCAAAGCAAGGAGGGTGTGTCTCTGAACATTTAGCCAATATTGCACCCATTAACCTAAGTAATGCCTGCCATTTAAATGAAAGTGGAGCAGTGAAACGGTCCTACTTGACCTGATGCTACATGAAGTCCTTTTCTAATGTGGGTCAGGTATGGAGTTCTCACACTGCATGGACACATTACAGTTGTACAGAAACAGACCTTGTGGTTATTGTGTACAAAGACTTAATAGAAATGCAAAAATGTGAGTACGAATGGGGTTGTTTCATTTTACAAATTCACTGCTGCAATTTCCTGCGGTGCAGAATATATGTAAATATTTACAACCTCCAGGTAGCTTATTCTTCAGCTCAGCAAGGGTAATGCCATAGACGGAGAGAAAGTAAACCCGGCAGTGGATTCAAGAGTCTGCCGATCGACCAGCCTAGCTCTCTGTTCATTGCATTAAAAAAAAGTGATGGTCCTTTATTAATCTTGTAGTTTCCATATCCCCCACTCCCCACCGGAATATAAAGCAACAGCAGCATGCCAGAGGAATTTTAAGTGGCAGAAAAAGCCTGTGTTCCTCTCCAGGTAAAATACTTGACTTGTGAACCATGAGTGCCGAATCCACAACGCCTCGTCCTTGCTGGATGCAGCCATGCTTGTGTCAGCTGTTGTGAAGCATAATGAAACATTGAATTCTGGTCTCTTGCGCTTGTTGGCCATTTTGGGATTCTTTCGTTTTGGTCGAGGTGATGTGAAATCACTACAGCCATCACCATTGATGGCGATGCACAGCTATTGTGTGTCTCTGGCTATTGAAGACAAATTGTTTGTCCTGAGCAACATATGAACAGTATTATGTGTGATAAGAAGACACTTAACAATAAGCTATAGCTTAAGCACAACAGCATTAAAAAACCAAAATAGCTTATTCAGAAAAGAAAGCTTGTCTAAATGTATAGACGGCATCAAGAAACTCTTATTGTAAGAGCTAATTCAAAACTGATAACTGGACTGAGGAAAAATTAGAACTCTGGATAAGAAAAAAACGTGACAAAAAAACAGAACTAAAAAAAAAAAACCTGAACTAACGCTTGTGAACAGTCGGCACATAAAAGGGTCTGATTTTAGCCAAAATGGGTGATGCAAATTGCTGATATTTGTCACGAGGTTTTTATCAAGGGAGTGCAGTAGAGTCCCACGTGAGGGTGTTGCTGCTTTTGGCTTTTGCTTTTGGTAATCAGCCATTCTTACCTCTGATCTACTGCCCAGGATGATTTAATCGCAGGTACCACAGGGCCTCCACTCTGTGTCTAGGTTTGTTAGTTGTAAATACTGTTGGTAGTCTAGATACTTTCTGTGTGGTATTATTCATGGTTTTATTTCACTCATTAATGTAACAATACACCATGCTTTCCCCCCCAAATACCCTCAGTAATAATGACAAAGATTACGTCTGGATTCTGCACCAGATACCCATCTGATCGATGTGGCTCTTCATAACTCTTATGTTCTGCCTGTGGTTTTCACTTCTCTATCTCTGTAATGCTAGTCTGATTCACTACATCTTTTCCTGGATCTGGATCAATGATATTAATCTCCAAATGCGTTTTTCTTGTGTAATTTCACTGAGAAGATCACCTAATGTGCAGTACATTAGCAAATGGCGACCGGCACAGACCAAGCGGGAACTTTTGAGCATTGGGGGGATGGGATGGCGCCCAAATGATGGCAGATGAGCGAAAGTCTGAACAGGCTGCAGTAGTTGAAGTCCCAGAGCAGATGTCCGACGGCATGCGTGGATGCTCTGGAAAACCCTGTCTGAGGGGCATATGGCATGCTGGAGGATGTCCAAAGTATTTCACACACGCACAAGCATACAGGCGAAAACTGGCGAAAGTTCATCTGTTTAGAAGGCTCCCAAACTTAGACACGTGTGCCTTCTCACAGCGGCTTATTAGGCAAACGTCTCATTTTGACAACAAATGGTTATTGGCTGTGTTGCTCCACTGGGCCTTGGTGACCGTAATAAATGTATCTGCGGTTTCGGAACACGCTGCTCTCACATTTTAATCAGAGTTACGGCCCATGTCGCCTTGAAACTCTGAAGTGATACACTGTCTGTTGATTGTTAATTTAGGAAGCTTCAATCATCACCATATCCCACTAATGACCCAAACAGTGTAAATTGTAATATTTGTCAAGATTAGTCTTCAAAGACGGAGAGGGAGTTGTTCACGTCTAAGCCCGGATCGTGAATATTGATTTGCCATGATTGCGCTACGTATTTGTCATTGCAGGCACAGCGCATGCAGTATAAATCTGGGTTGCTCATTATTTTGGAACCCCTCTCCAAACCCCTCCCGTGGACATCAGTCCCTTCTCTCTCAGCATATTTCTGAGATTGGAGGGAAACTGGAGGGCAGGTGGCTTTTTCAAGCTTCTAAGATCAGTTGGCCTGAATTCTCAAACAGAAGGGTGTCAAAGCGACGCGTGCTTTAGAGGCTCTTATATCAGAGGGTGCCTGGAATACATGCTGCTGCTCAAGACAATGATGAGGGTTGTACTTAATCCACAATACCAAAGGGAGCCATCGTCATTTTTCCTACATCTGAGTAACGCAGGATGCAAACAACAAACTCCAGCCCCTAATATTCCAGTGGAGAGCCATAAAGCCATTGTCGTCCATAGACCGTCACGGAGCAGTTACTACTACATGCTCTTGTTAATTTATTTCCTGAAATACATATATATTCCCAGAAAATATGTGATTTTGTCAGTGGTGGAGGAAAAAAGGCAGTAATTTAGAATATGCAAAGTCCGTGCAAGCAGGGTGAATAAATGTGATGCACTGCCCTCCACAGAGAGCTGGTCTGAGGCCCCATACACACTGGATTTATGTGTGCTACTCTGTCAGCTGCAGAGTACTTCAATTGGCCTGGCTTCATGCAGAGTCAATACTAATGACTGAGGAGACTATATGGCCACAGCGAGATTATAGCTCTGAGGCCACAACTGCTCCTATTGTCATCGTAAGCATAGAAAAGTGATGGTTACCGCGGTCTGCCTCTTTTCGTCTCTTCGTTGAATTGTCTGTGCTATACAGTCATTAAGGCTAATGACTAGCCAGACATATTTGTTTTGAACTGTGAAAAATACCCGCAGCCCCCAGCAACACGTGGGCGTGGCGAATATCGGCGCGGAGGCGAGAAAATGAAAAAAAAAAAAAAAAAACACACACAACGGAACAGAATGAGTTTGTGCTGTTTTGCCATCGGAGCAAAACATCGGCGAGGCGAGACGGTATCAGGCTCCTTCAGCACGTCGCTGGGCGGGAGTGTAATCGCTTAGCGCTGGTAAAACAAGAGGCTTGCGTTTTAATTCGTGTTTTGCTTTGTTTCGCGTGTCGCACACGTGGCGTGAACGATCGGCCCGCGAGTGGAGCTACATCTCGGTCCTACAGATCAGCTTCCGGTCGGATAAAAGCTTAAGCCCACGCCTGGGTGGACCCGTCGGAGGGCCCGGTGTGCACCCAATACCGGGCCCTCTCCGCAGGACCGCTCGATGTACTGACAAGCTGGCGCGATAACGAGTAGCGATCACAAACGCGGTCTCCGATTAAACAGATCGTGGTGCCTGATGAGTAAAATAGCCTGTCCTGCATTAATTGCCCTTAAGGGGGTACTTGGCTGGGCTCGAAGCTGGCTGCCTCCACGCCACCGAAGCGTGTCAGTACCTTTGAACAGCGGAGAATCTCTGGGAATCTGTATGCGGGCCTGAGCGTGACGGCGCTGCGCCACGCTGGTGGTGGCTCCCTGATTTGCGCATGCGCAGGAGGGTCGGGCCATCCCTCTGTCCCACCTTTCCATTCTCCTGGTGGCGCTGGGCTCTTCATTATTGTAGACGAAACCCATACACAGCTACACAAAGTTCTCATGGCAACCCGTTGCTTGTCAGCGCTGCTTATAATGGTGTGGACATTGTGACATTTTTTTATATAGATGTCATATGTTTTTTTTTTTTTCTGTGCCTAAATCATGCTCGCCCCTGTTCAATTCCATAGGTCTTCTTTGTGAATCTAACGAGAATATGCTACAGCGGCTCAATAGTCATCTACAGAAGTAATTTCTGTTTTAGATTTTGCGCTTAATTACTATGCATAGTGACTTACCTAATGAATAATGAATGCAGCTCCACACACTCATGCGCTCTGACTTTTAATGCAGTGCTTTCAGTCTTTCAGTCCTGCCCTCTTTCCAGAGCTAACGTTACCTTGACTGAAATCTAGCAGCTTAAGTAGAACCGAGTAAATATACTTCAGTGTTTGTTTTCATGCTTTGTCAGAGACGGACCTAATGGTAAAAAAAAAAAACCTTAGACGGCACTGCTCAGTTTGACATGGAGACATTGGAGATCTGCAAAGGAATGGAAGGTCAGATGTGCTCTGTGTGTGTGTGTGTGTGTGTGTGTGTGTGTTTGTTTGTGTGCAGGCTTGCTCACATGGACACGAGGGACTTGAGTGTGTCCATGAGAAAGTGGAGCGTTGTGCGCTTTAAGCATTCTTCCCTTTGATGTATTGGAAATGGGACTGTTCGTGCAGGTTCACTATAACACCATAGTTTGGTTGCCAGAGCAACCTATGATTGCCTGGCTCAGTGTGATTAAAAAAATACATTTGGTTTTAATTTTAAAATGCGCTTAGTTGTATACTGCCGTTATTAAAACATGCTTATTTTTAATGCCGATATCATAAATGTCGTCTGTATCAATTTGCTTTTGCAAGCATTTAAATGTGGCTACAGTGGCTCTTGTGCAAAACCATGAATTATTCCTAAGCAAGCTGTCTGTATGCGCCCGCGCATGTGTGTATGTATGTGTTGGGGAGGATTGTGGTTTGGGGGGGGGGGGGGGGGGGGGGGGGTAGTAGGGGGTTAGTGCGTGTATATAGAGTACTGAGTCACCACTGCTGTGCAACAGTCTGGACACAATGTGGGGTCCATTTGCAGAATTAGAAACACAGCAACTTGAAAGGGCAAGGCCTTCTCTTTCACAGCAGCAGCCAATGGCGTGGGTTTTTACGATAACGCTTAAGCACAGCTCACTTTGCGATGTCCCTCCCCAACTCATCATGCAGGCACCAAGCAGATGCTGAAGCTATTGACGGTGCTGTCCGTATGTCTGAGCTGTTTATGGGGACCACCTTTAGGGGATTTTATTCAAGTCTCCTTGCTGCACTTGCAAATGAACCAAGCGGGTAATAAAGGATTGGGGAGCTGTGTTCACAGTGATCAATGTTCTAATCTTTGTTGGCTGCAAACGGGATCCAATTGAAAATTCAGCATTGCAATATGCCGTAGATAGCCGTGATTCGCTTCTGATAAATGTTCATTACTGCTTTGTCTCTGCGTGCTGCTGGAACCATGTGGTGAATCTGTACAGTTTTCTTCTAAGGTTTTGTGAATGAAAACACAGCGCATAATTCATAACCATTTTACAGATGCAACACTTTATCTAAAATGTAAAAGTCACATGGCATGGTGCCTTCGCACCATGTTGTCTTTGAAGTCTTTTATTTTGAATTGTGTATTTGCTGTAGACATAGAACTCTGGTGGCTCCGGGCCCGCGCCAGGCTGAATTAAGCCTGCTCCAAGCTTTAAGATGGCTGTGTCCTTTTGTGGTCTGTTAGCCTGGTCAGCACTCGGGTCAGCATCCGAAGATGGAAGTGTGCTGAAGGAAACCGAGCCAGGGAGTGATCACTCTTTACTCAGATAGTCTAGATGAAGAGCCTGTCGTGCTCTGCCACTCCTGGAGATGAGATGTGCCTTGGCTTTGTGACTATTTCCACTGGGAAGGAGGAGGGGAAACAATAAGTGTTTTAACCGCACGCGCCTGGTCTGTCGCCGTTCTGCCCCAGCGGTGATTTGTTGTGCCGGGGAATAATGTTTTCCGGCTCCTTTGTGTTGGCCGGTCCTACAAATAATGGCGGGTGTGAATGCGTTGCTAAAAATTCAACCATGGTACAAGAAGAACATGCTAGAATCCCCCGCCCAGGCCGTGTAGGACTGGAAAGGTGGGCTGTTGGCTATGCAGTCGCTGCAGCACTTCTGTCTAGTAATTGTATTCTTCCTCAACTCCTTTCCCCATTACGGTATAGATTTTCTCCCTAGGTTGTGTTAGAGGAGCAGCCCATCGTGCTGACAAACACTTCCCCATGGACAGATTATCTGCTACAATGGTGTTAAGGTCCATTGTTATGAAGATGACTAATGGCGTTATATGAGTGGCAAATCTGATGAAGTCCTTGCCTTTCCCAACACGCTGTGCTCAGAATAACTTGATGGGAATTTCAATGTGCGGCAACCGCACCAGCATTCATTTGGAGATGGGAGCTTTCAACCGCCGTGTTTACCGCTTCCATACTGCTGTACGTGCGCGTGTTTAATTTCACTCCGTTACTGCCTCTCCAGGATGCGCAGGACAGAGCAGGAGATTGAACGCTCGCTAATCCACATTTTATCCTCACCTGCCGCAGTGCTGTGGGCTGCGGTTTTGGCAGAGGTGCCGACAGTTTAAAAGTGCACCAATATTTTCGCTAACAAGGGCTTCACACAGTCCCGAAACACGGGGGCACGCCAACCCACCGCCAATAAATTACCCCAGCACTGGCATCTTTCCCCACACTTTGTCTGACTCTGAAATGAGCGTGGGGTTAACGTGGGGATACAGCAGCGTTCCCCCACACTTCCTCTTGACCGAGATGTCTGTGGGCTGGGCGTGATGGCTCAGTGACTGGTCTCAGGTCAGTCTTAGTCAGTACTGCCCCTCAGCAGGATCTGATTATTTAATGATTACGCATAAAATATTTAATGTGGGGTGGTCTAATATGGGCAGACTTGATCATATGTGTCTCATTTTGACAGTAGCAACCACTAGGTATTGTGCTCTAACAATAAATGAATGTATGAATGTTTTTGTATCATAATTGTATCATTTGGCCTTCTTGCTCGTTAGAAAGAGGTGGCTAAATTAATTAAGTAGATTCAGCCAGTGTTGTTAACATTATCGTTATTTAATCATCTTAAAGAAAGTAACAATGAATTAACCAGATGTAGGAGATCTGTATTTATGTCTTTGGATGCTGAAAGCCACTCTGCAGTGGATTGGACACAGCTGTACTAATGAAAATTAGAGACCCAATAAACGTGCAGCCAATTTTTGTTTTAGAGCTAAACTACATTAAAGTGTATTAATGCAAGTATTACTGCCTAGGTAACTGGAGATTAATAGCTGTTTCAAAATTTGATGAAGTACATTATCAAATCCACACAAAAAAATGAAGCATAAAAGGCCCCCATTTAATTTGCCACAACTCGTTTCTCTTAAAGGCAGTTTTCATGTCTCTTATACTTATCAAGTCACATGACATCATTTGAATAATTTAATATGCTATGTTGTTTTGTCCAGCTGAAGGGTGCACGTCACAGTATAAAAATGTCACATTACATTATCGATGTGGTTTGTGATGCTGCTTTTATATAATTATCAAAATGATTCTGTAACCAGATGCTGGCAAACATGAACACAACAATGCAATGAATCGGATTGACTGGCTTGATCGATTTGCGTTTCTGATGCAGTTGGCGATCCCAAATCCTTTACACAGACAGCACCTGCCATAATCAGCATCCCTTGTGTTTGAATTGTGCGTTCACCTGAGGCTCTGCCGAACTCGCACAGTTACTGCATATTGATAAGCACAGGCAGCACTTGGTTTTCAGCAGAAACATTAGGACAGGGCAACTGGCTCTCCCTGAAATCTAATCCACCCACGCCACCAGACACAGCCAAACCAGGGGGGAGTGGAGCTGCATGATTGTGCCAACTTAATTAAGTTATTTATCAGTGTCATTATGATAATGTAGGCAGCATAAGTTAGTTTAGGACAATCTGATGACTGTGCTGATTAGTTTGAGCTTCACACTCAACTAGTTTATGGGACAGTTCTACTTCCTGCACAGGAAAAGTGTTCAGTGGCTTTGGGAATTTGGATTTCTCTTGTGATTTGTACCCATTTCCCCTAACTAAACAGCCTGAAGAGTGTTTCTAAAAGACAAACTATTGACTTTTACATATATGGAATGGTAGCCCAGACATTTTGTGAGTTGCTCATCTTTGTATATGTTGTAGGCCTATGTATCAAAAAAAATATATGACATAATTTCTCATCCCAGAGCTGAGTAAGGGAAATCAGGGCCATCTCATTTGTTTGAAAGAAAACTGCAAGTCAGGCAATTCACCTTTGCCCTCTTCACAACCTGGATTTAGAATGAATTTCATGATTTGTCTGTTAATAATCATGGATCACAAACATTCTTTGGATTACAAAACATCATTTTGGTTGTATACGGATTTCCTGGAATCAAAATAAATCCTTTCACTTGGAATTGTCATTTTTTGAAACCAATGGTTGTGTTTGACACTGATATACTACTGACTACAACCATTTCTCGTAAATGAGACATTTCCACCATGAAATGGCCCTTTAAGCCCTTTGTTTAATGTTACTGTCTACTCAAGGTGAACATGCCATGGACTTATACAGCGTTTCAGCCTTTGTAAATTCTAATGAGGTCTTCCATTTGTAAAGCCTCGTCTTTGGCTGACGCACACTCCCCCCATTTAAGTAAAGACCTTGGCACACTGCCTATGAGCCAAACCTCTCTGTATGCCATTGTTTCTAGGCCCCGAGGAGCCAGCGGAACGTCTCCCGAGAACTCACTGTTGTATGTTGTTTGTCCTTTTGTAGTTCTAGGGCAGGAAAAAAAGGCAATCACACTTCAGGGCTGTGTACGTTGAGCTCGGTTTAGTCAATGTGTCTATGAAATGTTGTTCCTCTAAAGCCCTCAACGTTTAGGCTATTGCTTTGTCTGAAGAGAATCCATATCATATCAACACATTTCTATAGTCTGTTTTTGAGTCCTTATATAGAGGTTAATGTTTACATTATAAAGCCAGTTTAGTGAGGGTTTTAACCTGTTGTCTCTTGTTGCCTTCATGTGATACAACCTTACAGGACACGAGTCCGTGATATATTCATTCTAATAAAATTGTTCATTTGTTCATAGAATGTCTGATTTTGTATCTAATGATTTTTTTCAAAGATGCTTTGCAGTCAAAGTAATTTTTACCTAAATTTGGGTGGCCAGACATTGACTAGGCATTTAATGTGTCACAAAGGCTAAGGTGTAGTAAAATAGTCATGACCTTGTCTCTGGTGATCTATCTATTTGTAGCTAGATAGCCTGTGGTCCTTGCAAAGTTGTCTTCATGTCCTCCACAGAAGGGATAAAATCACCTGGGAGATTACACATTTCTTAACTGGGGGGCACACAGTGTAGCATAAAATTACTTTCAGAGATAAATGATCTGCTATTGTGGATATTTAATGCAGGATTTACCAGTGAATATTTTAACTTCCCAGAGGGAAGAAGTCCCAGTTAATCACGAGAATCATTTTTTGAGCTTGTTTTTGCTTGAACAGCTTTACGAACTAATTATACAATAACTAAATGCAACTCCTTCCAAATTATATTAGCGATCCCAGCATCAAACATAAGCAGAGTGGCAGTGTTCCTTCAGTGCAGAGGCTGCACAACTCCAGTGCATCCAGAGAGGGTTTCCACCACTGTTCTGTTGTCCTAATGGAGAGAGTAGATGTTAAGAGAACATTGCCTTGCCTTCCCATAAAAAAAATGACACATTTTCTGATGCCTGGGAGCTCATTGGAAAGAACCTGTTGGCCATCGATTGAGAAGTTAAATGTGGTGGATGATTGATATGGAGGTATGGCCATTTTATCAGAGACTCTGTCTTCCACAGCCACTCCTATGCCCGATCAATAGGGCTTTTTACTGTCAGATATTCTTAGGTAATTGGATGAATGAACCGGTCAGGTTTTGGCATCGGTACCAGGCAGCAACAGCTCTCGCACACACGCCCACCTTTATTTATATATATATATATATATATATATATATATATATATATATATATATATATATATATATATATATATATATATATATATATATATTATAGGCTGTCCCTGACACACTTGTAGTCTCATATGCTTACATATACAGCACCCACTAGCATGTCACTGCCACTGCTGTGTTGAAAATGATCCACCACCCAACTGATTATCCAGTCAGCCATGGACCAATGATCTGACCAGCAACGAATGGGGCACAGGTGGTTGACCGACTACTGTGCACTTGATGGGTTTCAGGTTGTGACAGTACACCTGTAAAATGCACCTATAACTGCAAAGTAGGTCTTTCTAATCATGTGGGTGATGAGTGTGTTTTTTTATAGAAGCCTGCTTTATTAAAAACACTCCAAGCCCTGTTTCATTTAGTTATTTTGAATAAGGGCTTTCAAAAATGCCACAAGCTCAGAGTGACATTCATCTCTCCTCTCCTAATTAAATGCGTAAGTGCTGATCGCGCAGATGGGATCCACTGTGCCTGTATCATGCGCCGACTAAGGAGTTCAAATGAACTTATGGTATATCCTAATCTCAAATTACTTTAACTTAGCTATTTAACATTTGCATCACTACCTAATTTGCGACAACATGAATAACCACTGCCGGTGTGAATAGAATTTCCGTTCTATTGGGAAACTATATATGATTAAAGCTCTACACAAATCCTTTTGTCAAAGGTTCTTTGTATTGTCATTTATATGGCAACAAAAACAATAATTTGGTTTCTGTGAAACTAGTTCACCTGTTACATAGTCTAAAACACTGCAATAATGTGCAAATGGAGTTTTATGGATACCAATGTGCCATAGCTCCTTCAGATAGCTATGAGGGTAAAGCAGCAGGAGACGTCTCACACTCTATATCAAGCGGCCGTGGGTGGACTTGGATGCTTTGAAAAGCACCATTCTGTAGTTGTGCCGTGTTTCTGTTTCCAATGCTCCTCTGATGTGTATATATTTACTGTTTACAAGAATGCATACAAGGAAAATAAACCTTACAGTAAATTAACATTCACTGCACTTATTGTTCATGCCTCTTGTTTAGCATATAGCCTCTTGTTTAGCAACTAATCATTGCGCCTAAGAATACTTCATCTTCCTCATAAATTCACTGGTTATTTTTGGTTTAAGTAAACAGGCTTCTACTAGGACGTGGCCCGATTATGTCGCCGCCTCATTAAGAGTGTGTCCCTCTGAAGACCCCTTAGCATCTTGCAGCAGAGTCAGTTATGCTGTTGCTAAGTAGCATTTCCTGCTGAATGCAGAGATTAATCATCTAAGTCTCCCTGTGACTAATTCACTTACATTTTAGAGTTCTCCTAGATTATCAGATAATGTGCAAATCGTAAGTCGGTACTTTTTCAGATGCAGTTTCTCAAAGAAATTTTGATACAACTTCAAATGAACTTTTTTGGTCAGCTAGATGTTCAAGAGTTTGTGAATGTGTGTCATAATGTGTCATAAGGCTTACGGGGAAGCAGGTTTAAAAATGATCGATTTTATATTAGTGAGGACATATTTCTTAAAAGGATGATAGTAAACACTTTCTATCACCAGTTTAAACATGATCCTAAGAATACAAAGTTGGGGGGGGGGGGGGGGGGGGGGATTCACTCCAGGCTATTATTCCACTGTAGGCCCAGTGTAGTGATACACATCAAATGTGTGGATCACACGGGACCAGGTGGAATTCTGGGGCTCATGCAACTGCCACATTGCTTTGGGCCTGCTATTCTAGGCAACAGTGTTACTGATGTTACACTGATGAGAAGCCTGTTGGGGGGGAAAAACCACTAGCACAGACTCTGTTCTTCATTTATGCCCCGAGGTCCTCAGGTTTTCTCTGTAATGGAGCAGCCATTCTGTTGATCGCATATGCATAAATGCAGCATTTGGAATGCAGTGCAAATTATACCGTTGTTTTCTGCATTTTTATTCAAACCAGTGATTAACATTATTCTCGGTTTTGTTTAGCACCATGGAGTGTGTTTGGGTCAGTCACTTATGTGCCAGATGTCCAAATGTTTTCGCCATGGTCAGCATCTCTTCCTCTCTGTACCTCTCTTTCTGTCTCTCTCTGTCTCTCACACAGATATCGGCACACTATATTTTTAGAGTGGAATAGTGACATTAGCACATTCTCATGTGACGGATAATAACCTGATCATCCATAAGGCCCCTCTTGAGAATGAAGACCTAGCTGTTCTTACATGTATATACTTTAGCACTGGTACATTTCCAGTGGGTTTGAATGGTGCTCTGCGTCTGTAGCATCTTGTGTAGTGCAAACACTGAAACCCAGTGGAAAAGATGTCGCTTATCCAGCACAGCCCTACAGGGACCTGTCTGCTACCTCGTCCACGTTTCTGGAGGCCTGTTGTGTCTGGATTTCCATATGTCTCATTTTTGCGCAGTTGAGTCAGAATTCAGTGATTTAGAATGCAGCTATTTTTGCATTTGACACCTTATTACGTATTGTCTTTGCTAAAAGACACGCTGCTCATTTTTTTAAGTTTGAAAAACTCATTTGCGCATTTCATGCCTTCACATTTCTGTCTGTACACGTGATATGTCTAGTGTAGGCCTGATTATCACATTAAAGTCCACTTCAGGGTTGTCATATAGACATTTGATTGTGTATAATATTGAAAACATACACATTCATAGATTTCAATAATGGCATATTTGGCTGAGCTAAGCTTGTGAGACTAAAATGTCATTCCAGCTACTTGTGATAGTCATTTTGGTATGTGGGAAATAATAGCTGAACTTTTGATTTTCTGTGTAACTGTCAATAATCTCAATGGCAGTCTTTCAAAGATTGTACCCAGAGACTCTGCAACATGACACTGTTGTGCTAACAGACGTGTTTTCCTCTTCTGCAGGCTGCTTCATTACAACGTTTAGCGGAGAGAGAACCAGCGCACGGTGAATTATGAATGTTGAACAAGATGACCTCTTACCATCAGCACCAGATGATGAGAGGTCCTAGGTGGACGGGGGCCTGGTTCGACCCCTTATTCATCCTGCTGTTGGCACTGCAGTTGCTTGCTGTGGCCGGACTGGTACGGGCCCAGACCTGTCCCTCCGTGTGCTCCTGTAGCAACCAGTTTAGCAAGGTGATCTGCACGCGCAGGGGACTCAGGGAAGTCCCCGACGGCATCTCCACCAACACGCGCTATCTGAACCTTCAGGACAATCTTATCCAGGTCATCAAAGTGGACAGCTTCAAGCACCTACGCCATTTGGAGATCCTGCAGCTCAGCAAGAACCACATTCGCAACATCGAGATAGGCGCCTTTAACGGGCTGACCAGCCTCAACACCCTGGAGCTCTTCGACAATCGCCTCACCACCATCCCAAATGGAGCTTTTGAATATCTCTCTAAGCTCAAGGAGCTGTGGCTTAGGAACAACCCGATTGAAAGCATACCCGCCTATGCTTTCAACCGCCTGCCTTCCTTGCGGAGGCTGGACTTGGGCGAGCTTAAGCGCCTCACCTACATCTCGGATGGGGCCTTCGAGGGCTTGAGCAACCTCCGCTACCTGAACCTGGGAATGTGTAACCTCAAGGAGGTCCCAAACATTAAGCCCTTGGTGCGTTTGGACGAGCTGGAGATGTCAGGGAACCAACTGACCGTGATCCAACCTGGTTCCTTTAAGGGTCTCACTCATCTCCAGAAGCTATGGATGATGCATGCCCAGATCCAGACTATAGAGAGGAACTCTTTTGATGACCTGCACTCATTAGGTGAGCTTAACCTGGCTCACAACAACCTCACCTATGTGCCCCATGACCTTTTCACCCCTCTGCGTCATCTGCAGAGAGTTCACCTGCACCACAATCCATGGAATTGCAACTGTGACATCCTGTGGTTAAGCTGGTGGCTCAGGGAGACTGTGCCCACTAACACCAGCTGCTGTGCCCGTTGTAACTCTCCTCCAAGCCTCAAGGGGCGCTACATCGGTGAGCTGGATCAGAGCTATTTTCAGTGTTATGCACCTGTTATTGTTGAGCCTCCCACTGACCTTAATGTGACTGAAGGAACATCAGCAGAGCTCAAATGTCGGACAAGTGCACTGACCTCAGTTAGCTGGCTAACACCAAATGGTTCTATAATGACTCATGGGGCGTCCAAGGCACACATCTCGGTGCAAAACGATGGAACATTGAACTTCACCAGTGTCTCCATGCATGACACAGGGACGTACACCTGCATGGCCAGCAACATGCTGGGGAACATTTCAGCGTCCGCTGTCCTCAATGTGACCTCCGTAGACAACAGCGGTGTCACCTACTTCACCACAGTCACTGTTGAGACTATAGAGTCCCCGGCCGACGGAGAGAGCAGGACCCCAGTGCAGCCTTCGTTCGCCTGGGTGTCCTCCTCAACCACAAGGGGAACCCCCATTTCCACGGAGAAAGCCTACACCATCCCTGTGACCGACATAGACGACGACGGGTCTCTAAACGGTCTGGAGGAGGTGATGAAGACCACCAAGATCATCATCGGCTGCTTCGTGGCCATCACGCTCATGGCTGCCGTCATGCTCATTATCTTCTACAAGATGCGCAAGCAGCATCACCAGCAGGACCACGACGGGCCAACGCGCACAATCGAGATTATCAACGTAGACGAGGAGCTGACGGGCGTCCCGGCGATGGAGAGCCACCTGACTCTTCCCCCGCTGGAGCACGACCATTACAATCACTACAACTCGTACAAGAGCGCGTACAACCACGCCACCACCTTCAGCTCCCTCCATGGTTCCGTGCATGAACCTTTACTGATCCAAGCCAGCTCGAAAGACAACGTGCAAGAGACACAAATCTGAATCGCTCGCTCTCGAACCACACGAGTTGATCTGTACTAACAATGTTGTAGGTTTTGGGTGCACACGTGTAGTGGCGGCCAAGATAGCGTGGAAGATGTGTCGACGAGAAATGGGATGTATGTATTATTTCAACAAGTGTCTTTACAAGCGAAGATTATTTATTTAAAGATATGTGTAGTGGCTGAATAAAAAAAAAAGAAGAAGAAGAAGTTCAAATCCTTTTTCCACTTGTATGTATTTTTCTTTGAATTTGGGGAATGAATGGTTTACTCAAAACAATGCGCTTATTTGTGGATTTAAGGTGAAACATGTTTTTGACTCATGTGAACAAAGTGTTACACTCATGATACTGACATATTTGTTGCATCCGTGGGCATGCTGCAACATTTCACTTCTACATGTCTTCAGAATCTAGTGAAATGCAAGCGGAAGCTGTGGTCCACTGAAGAGTAAAGACTGTAAATAGCGCAGTGCGAGTGGATGTGATAAACCAATAGGTTCAATGCAGAAGGTTCAGAGAAGAGAATCGATAGTTACAACTCCCTATAAAAGGATCTGATATTATGGTCTAGGGCCATATTCTAGATTTTCCTGCTGTGGCAGAGAATGGTACAGATTATGTTCATATTTGAAGTACCCAATATCCTAGGTATGAATATCTAATTGTAATTTTTAGACAAACACAAAAAGGTCGCTATGTTTTCAAAACTGGGAGGTGTTGCAAACTAAAATGTGACCTTCAATAGTATTCATATGGAAGAGATGTCTATTCAAACATTTATTCAAATGTTTTCTTTTTACTTTAATTACTTGATACAAATAATACTGTGAAAAGATCCTTTTTGTTTGTTTTCTAGTTGTTTCTATTTGTTTTTTGTTGGGTCTCTTTTTTGAGCTGATGCAATAGGAGAAATTTGTGGAATAACTGAAAAGCTCTACAGGTGAGTTATAGGTGAGATCTTCACATACAATCATTCAAAAGACTTTCATACATTTATAAATTGGTTTAAACACAAGTCATTAACTGACACATCAGATCTGACCGTTTTGAATATTTTCTTTTTAGTTGTGTTTATACTAAATCACTGGTCACATAACAGGATGATCAACTACATTCAAACACTCAATCTTTACTGAGTTTAGCTGCAGTTACAGCATTGGCATTCTTTGCAATCAAAAGCACAACTGCTTATATAATCTTACCTGTAGCTCCTTTGCATTTATATGGAGAATCTTTACCTTGCATATTTGCTATTGGGCTTCTGCCAAACACTGCAAAGGACACATATGTACACATACATACACATACACACACACACACACACACACACACATGCATACATACAGAAGTGTCAGTGTTGCTTGTTAGATGTGTTTGTGAGAGGGGGGAGTGCAATGTAATTATTTAGTATTTGAAAAATATAAGTTAATTATAATTAACAGTACTTTCTTGAATCTCACTAGATTTATCATAATTTTGAGATATTCTTCCTCAACATATTACTCACAGCTGACAATTAAATTGTAGGTGTTTAATTTTTCTGTTTGTTGTTGTTTGTTTGTTTTTTTTTTACTTTATTCAATTGTGAAAATGAGAATGTAATTTAATGGTAGCCTCAAAATGAGATACAAGTCTCAATAGCAAACCAATTACCAAGTACAATAACTAACCCATAAAGAATGCGAGTTGTGGTTGCCGATTTACAAAGGTGCGGACGCTCTAACCCATCAGACTCTGAACAGTGATGTTTGGAAAGTTCAGTGTGGTGTAGTGAAGACCTTGTGTTGGTCAGCAAAAATTCTGACACAAAGTCCCTGCTTAGAAAACCACAGATAGACTGATGACTGTCAATTTCCTTGATCCACCAACAAACAAAACATTTCCATAAAGAACAGAGGGGAAATCCAGGATGAGTAATGAATATACTGACAATTACTTAGAACCCACCATGTGTTGTGCGCCAGGAGGCCATCATGAGTCATCTAAACAGGCCGGAGAAGACAATAATTCTTTTTTATTTCCCCTTTGCTTTGATTTTTATTTCATTATTTTAAATAAATCTGATATTTGCCCTTGTTTAATTGACCATGCATTGCCACTCCTGTATGGAGTGTTGAACTGAGAAAAACCTTGCATGTGGTAGAAGTGTGCAGATACAGTTCCTAAGACTTGCTGCACATTCAGTGCTAGGGTTATACTTTTCACTCACAGTTCCATCAGAGATTAAATGGTTTTGGAAGCTTCATTAATGATTCATTTGTTGCACTAAAGGTAAACCATTGCTTCCCTAAAAGTATGGTAAACCATTGTGATATTGTTGTTTGTTATTTGGTTTCCTTGTGTTTTTTTTTTTTTTTTGCTTTGTTTGTTTGTTTGTTTTGTCTGATAAACATGAATGTGAGATCCTTGAGCGCAATCTTGGTATCGTACAGAATGAGTGAGGTCAATTAGAACTATAGATAAATGGTGCTGGATCATTCGGAAGACTGATGGACTGTTCGTTTCTCCACCTGCTACGAGTGTTTCCACATCCTACAGCATTTTCTACAGTTACTGCGGCTAGAGCACCAATGCACACAGAACTCCACCATGTATCTACACCATCAAACAGAAGCTTTCTTTTAATGTGGTTTATTTGTTATTGGTAACTCATTTTAGATTTCTATGATGAACTGAAGTGATGAATCCTGGTATTTTTCCCTTTTTTGAGAGAAAGAGAGAGAGAGAGAGAGAGAGAGAGAGAGAGAACATCTGCTTCTCTACAAACTGTTTAAGCATTAACAATAACATCTCTAAGTCCAATATCACAAATGCTGTTCAGTTGATGAAAATATCGAGATGTGCTTATTTGAAGGTTGACCATTAAAAAGATTTATTAATACCAGAGGATGTAGTTCATACAGTACATGCTATAAATGTAAATAAAATGTTGTTTTTTTCTAAATGGTTGGGTCATTGATTAATAATCTTAGGATACTAGTGAAATCTTAATTATTTGTGTCAATGTCCAGAGAAAATGTTCATTAAATTATGTCTGACATTTTATACCATTTAAAATAAAATTTGTGTCACTTTCATACTGAACACACATTTACCCCTACACAGGGCAGCATTGAGGCAACTTGAGGGCTGTAGCAGCTGTAGCAAAAACGTAAAATTATATCTTAGGATTGCTGGTTATTAACCTAACACCATATATTTTACCTTTATATTTCTATTTTATATTTTAACCTATATTTTAACATGTTTAATGAGATTCCCAGGAATGAGATTGCCTCATAAGGGAATTAACTGTGGTTGATTAGTGAGGAAAGTATGACAAAGATTCATGGTGATCATTGCATAAACTATATATTTTAGGCATATTGTATTTCAGATCTAACCTGCTTTAGTCTAGTACCTCACATAAAACTACTCTTAAAAAAAATGGGGAATTTTCTTTGATTCATGACTACAATTCAATTGAACCAATTAACATGTAATTAGAGTATGAGGCAGTTTAAGAGGAGACACACATTATAATCTGCTTTATGAACTGAGCAGCAACATGAATCATAATTCTTTATGCAATTCAAAGGTAATTCGGGGGAGCGATTAACCCCAAGGGTGTGAGCCGCTCAGCATCTGTTCCCTGAGCGTTTCTGTGAGCTTGTTTTAGACTGCTCGTCTCAAAGAATGGCAGGTAGAAAAAGTAAAAACCCCAGGAGACCTTGACAAGTCTAAAATGGGCTTAGGAAGGGCATCACAGTGCATCACTTCCATATAAACCCGAGTGTACTGCTATTATTATATACAGCTAATGCATTAGTAAAGAGTCGATGCAAGAACACAATGAAAAATATGATGCAGACCAGCTTTACTTCATGTGTATAATTAAGATTCGGTGTTTGGGCTTGTTTGGGGGTTCACTTCACTGTCAGTCCCTTGAATCTGTCTTTCTCTCAATGACAAGAAGTTTTTGACATGTTCTTTTCTTTTTTTTCATTTCATGTGTATGAGAGGAAAATGCTTTTGGCATATGTACAGTCATTTTGGACACCCAACTTGACTGATGTCACATGAGAGTGAACTGACCTCTAGATATGAGCGGACACATCTCAGTTAAAGATAGACTTGATTTTACGGCACCTTCTGTTGAGTTATGAGCTGCTTGACAACTAATCCATGAGGTGTAAGCTGAAGTCCCTGCAGAACCAGACACATTTGAGTAGAATTTATAGGCCTCCTGCATTGTCTCATTCCCCGTGTGATTAATTGTGTGGGAGCTCTGACAGACGGAAGTACATCAGTTAATTAATTTTGCCTGGACAATGCCATTAGCCACACCAGGCAGAGAGAAAGAGAGAGAACCCTGTACACTTGTGCCGTCAGACTGCGTGCCTATCTCAGTACTCAGACCGGCCAGTAATAATGAACCCGCTCGGTGATTCGCACAAGCTGTCACCAACATTTGTCACCTGTACAGGTAGCGCTATCTGCTGTCACTTAAATGACTGAATATGAAAGAAATCAATTAGAAAAGCATATCATTTGAAAGATGACTGATCCCAGTAAAAAAAAATCTCGGAGGTGTCAGTTATATATAGTTATTTTTCAATTAGTGTTCGGTTATAATCCGTTGTGAATAAGGAAGAGAGGAAATTACCTCCGCCAGGATGTCCACACAGTCCAGTCTTGGCTGAAGCATTTAGGACTCACATCAATCATTTACTCTTCATCCTCCCAGACTGTCAGAGGTGGAGCCAATCAAGGAGGAGTTTTACTACCGCCGCCATACCGTCGATTACCAATGTGAAATAACTGGGCGTCTCAAACTTAGGATAGATATTCATATATTCTTCTTACGTTTTCTCTAATAATTTGCAAATATCTGTGAGAGTATTCTGTATACTGTGATTGTTTTAAAAAATAATGTCTAACAACTACTCCTCCTGCACAATCTGACCTGATATTTCACTTTGGTTCAGTTTAAGTGCTTGTATATTTCATGTTAGGTAGAAATTTCAACCGCAAGACAAAAACAGCTTTCAGTGATGCAGCTCTGTTAAAATAAAGCCCTGTTTATCATGGCTTTGAGTATGGGACTGGCAAATTGCTGCAGCAATTTGATATGGATCATTTGTGCGAGTCCCTTGCTGAGCGTGTCTGGTTGGGTGTTTGTGGTTTGAAGGCAGGGGTCACCCTGAAACACCCACTGAGATTGCTCTTCAACCCAGGGGGCAGCCATCTTTGGCTAACTGATGTTTCACGCACTCTGCAGTCATAACATCCTTCTTCAAACAGCAGCCGTGATTGTAATGCATATCTTAAGTCTCTTCATCTTCGGCAAAGAGTAATTAACAGCTAGCATGAGGAGTCTGTCTGCTGCTAAACTGTAATTACAAGTCCCATTACTCCAAGGGGGTGTTCAAAGCAATTAGCATTCTTCACACCGACATCTGAAAAGTAAAATGAGAGCATTTAGTTCAGTTTTGATGCTGTAACATTTTCAAGAATGTCTAGTGAAAGAATCATCTACCAAATATTTATGCAAAGATTTCTCCTTTCAAGTTCAGTAGTTTCAATGCAAACTTAACTGCTTATAAATGCTCTATTCACACGAATGAAGAGTGATATCAAGTTGTTTTATGTATGCTTAGCAGAAGAGCAACACAGCCCTGACATAACCTTAAGCTGGTAGAGAGAGCATCACTTGGACAGTATCTCTAAGCAGTGAGATTATCTTACGGTTGTCAAGCTTTTGGGAAAGTCATCCCGCACCTCCCTCCTCTCAGCATATATTTAGCCACTTGGCTATTTGGGGACGTACTGTGTCAGGACCTGGATATGGAATGGTGCAGCATTAGCACTGATAGGGCTAGACCCACTTATGTAATATTGTTCAGACATTCATAGCTGAATAACCTCCCAGGGTCGCCCTTGTTATGCTACGCTACATCGCAAGAACCCTAAGGGATGCATATGGAAAAATCAGTACTAAAAATATGGGGACATTCAGGTAATCTCAAAGGCCGTTTAAGTCATCCAGTAGCTAATGTATTCTGTTTAGTTTTACAAAATACTGCACAGCATCCACATTCCTGTTTCCTGTGATAAGTTTTAACTTCAAAAACAGCTGCCAGTGGCTGTCGATTGTTGCTGGAAACATGAGCAACCAGCCAGGATGACCGTGCAGGGCTATAGCTGGGCCTTTTTCATTAGATGTGTTCATGCAGATCCACCGAGCGATTCTCACTCAGCCATGCTCACAAAGCTCCCTCCTTTTGAATCTCATATCCTAGCAAACAGGATCACTCGGTTTGAGCTAAGCATCCTTGTGCTGCATATGGTCATAGCTGCTTTCCCAGGAAACCAACAGAGGGCTTCTGTATATGCACCTCCTGACTGCTGTAATTCTCTCTCTCTCTCTCTCTCTCTCTCTCTCTCTCTCTCTCTCTCTCTCTCTCTCTCTCTCTCTCTCTCTCTCTCTCTGCTGATGTTTTCTGAGGCCGTTTTGCCATTTTCCAGCTGTGCATTCCACATAGATCTTTGCATCATTCTGCTACTCTAATCACATTTTAATTACTTCTTCTCTGTCACAGATGGCAAACATCAGCATAAAGCCTCAGTTCGGTTTGCACATGTAAATCTGCCCATGGATGGATGGGATATATGTGGCAGTCGGGTAGGATTGATGCATATCATTTTGCCCCACCGTCATTTTGGCACTCCAGGACTGCTAGCTGAAATGAGGAGTCTGTGGCTGCAGGACGAACCAGGGTGACGCAAGGATGTTGATGGCGCACATTTAGAAATCATTTCGAGCCCTTGATGATGCGCTGTCACCTAAATTGGTATTCTCTAAATTCCTTTTTTTTTCTGACTAGAAAAGGTTGGTGGTTGCTATCTGTGAAGGTGGAACACACCTGCTGTGCTCTTTGCATTATAGAGGAACTTTTGCATTATACCCATTTATAAATGTCAGGTATGAATACGGCATAATTTAAGTTTGCATTTTCCTTCTTGATTGCCTTGTCTTCTTTGTTAGGGAAATTACAGTGCAACCTTATCAAAGTTGTACCCACCTGTGTTTAATAGTGGGTTGTGCTGCATGTACAATCTTCCGTTCCAATAACACAATGAGTAAGTTATTTACTAAAATTGAAATTACAGTACAGGAGGTTAAAATAAGTGTTGAAATTGTGAAGATTGCAATTGTCTACTACAGAGTATACACATCCAAGGAGCAGGAAAAAAAGCAATGTGTTGTGTTGTGGAGAGATGTTTCTACTCTCCAGTTTAAGTGCAGGACAAAATGAAATTTAACCCATTGAGTAAATACACTTCACTTTACAAGATTGTGGAGTCTTTTGAACTACCTACGGATTAATGACCGTACACAAGACACCAGAACGCTTTTCACAGACCTGTCGCCAAACCAAAGGTCTCCTCTTGTCTGCTTCATGTGCTTCACCCATCTTCACGCCCAGAGAGGGTCACCAGGGCTTAAAGCTTCAATATGTAGAGTCTAACATCAGACTTCAGTGAAAGGGGAGGTAGTCTCCACCTAATGCAGAATTTTATTGAAAAGGCTTTGCTCACCACGTTCTGTGTTGGCCTGTGCATTTCTCTTGTCCTACCACTACAGTCCACCGCCCACACACTCAGGTCTTCTGTCTGACTCCAATCTGTCATCAACAGAATCTTCTGCTTTCCAATCTAGGCTCAGGACAAGTGAAGAATAGGTGTTAAAAAAAATAAAAATAAACTTTTATAAATAATTCATTCTATGCAACAAGGAGCGGTTCAGTCTCAAGAGGAAAACATTTAATTGTTTATGTTAATCTTAAATGCCAAAAAGGTTTTGCAGAAGGGGAATTGTTTCACTGTGTCTGATTGGCTTGCTAGAACTCTCTCTTGCTCACAGTTTCTCCTCATTGGCTACCAGTTGGTCAGCTAGCTCACGTAACTACAGCAGATAGGACTTGTGTATCAGGTCAGACTGACCTCAGTAATTTGAACACATTTCTCCCTTGTCAGCATTAAGGCATGTTGCTCTTAGAATGTGTACTGTGAGTTTGGTTTTAGCTTGGGCTCACTGGTTGCACTGATTTCACTGGGTCATTCTTGCATCTTAGAATATGTTTACCTCATTTCTAACGGATAGTAAATGGAGAGCACACTCAGCACACAAAGTCAGTTCCATGTTCCCTCTCAAGTCACATTGTGAAACGTTGAAATAGATTGCTATAAAAGTATGTATTATAAAAGTACAGAAGAATATATTCTGATTATTATTCCATAGCTGTAATTAAAAGTAAATGCTGATGTCAAATAGTCTAAAGTATTAACCATAACTATTAAAGTCATTTCAATCTAAATACTTTAAATGGATACATATACACAGATGTTTTGTTTTGTTTTTATTTTCATAACATTATACATGTATTACAGGTATTTTCATGAACTATTGGTATTGTTTTTAAATGTAGCATTCAGTCTAGGTTTTGTTATATTAGCATATGTGCCAGAAATGTTGTGTTGTGTATTATTTAGCCCTACAAGTACACTAATTGAAATTGGACTGAAACAACTCATGTCAGTATCTGTTAAATGTCTGGATTTCAGAATGGGTGTACCACAGGTATGCTCAGCATCAAACAAATGGACATTCCTTTTTTTTTTTAATGTATATTCGGCTGATTTAATCAGTATTATTGTACTTTTAGCATGTAGAGAACACTAGCAGGTAATTATGAAGTCATCTTTTGAACAAAACGCAACGCTAACATTTTCAAAGCTCAATAATTGCCACAACAAGGTAATAATTGTCCTTTGAATTTTAATCATTTTCTACAAAAAAAAAATGGAGTGAGTATTGTGATGGTTTGCCATGGTAATTTGTTTTCATTTATTGTCACTCATTTATGTATTCATTGCTTAAAAATGCATTTTGTGTGAGAGACTCACAATTAAGGGGCTAACATAATGTGCCTCATCAAATATGCCTCTAGCCTGTGGCCTATCATACAGCCTTTGAAGTACTGACCGTGCCGATGATCAAGAGGTCAGCTCCAGCAACGTGCACCGAAACAACGTCCATTTTAACAATAAAGTTCACCACGCAGATGGCAAGGAGAACGCCCTACACTGGCAGTCACATTATTTCAACGGCAACCTTAATACCTGACAGCCTACGTACCTAAAATAGGACAGAAGGTGGGGGGAGAAATCCAATTTGAACCCGTGGCGTGCCGGACCGGTCCGCCTCGGCATTCCGGCTCGGTTGAAAAGGAAAAGGGTCGGACACGAATACAATGGGGTCGCCGTCACGCTGGCATTTCTCCGGGTGAGAGTCCACGATGGGGGAGATGGATATGTGATATGGGCCGTGAGTAATGGGGGTCTGCGGCGGCGGCATTTGTCACCTGTGCGTGTGCGCGCAGCATACGAGCGCACAGATTGAGTAGGATATCACACACTACATGTCATTAATCTTCCTACAAACAACACCGCGCGTGTTTTCTACAGCAGCAAGACACTGCCACCTGCTCCTGGCATTTAGATATATGGTGAGTGTCGTGATGAATCACTGATAACTCTAAGCTTATGGGAATGCTTTATCCGTGACATCCTTGCATCCACTGCAGTGCAGATGCCACTTTTTTATAATTAGGCTTTTATAGCTGTTGACATGTTTTACTGAAAATTTCAAGGGTTTCTGCTGGACATGGAAAAATCAAACTCGAGACACATATGCAGCACTTTTGTTTCATGTACCTTTGGCTTCCAATCGAGCTCTCGTGGCATATAAGACTGCAAAGCCTGCCTAACAGCCAATAAAAACCCACAGTTGTAGAAAGTGCCTCTCCCATGTGTGAAAAACATCTTCAGGCTTCAGGACAAGCGCAGCAGTGATACCATCTCATTTACAGATGAGCCAACAACCCATAAGAAATGAACAGGGAAGAGGAGGCGAAAACACGGCCGCCGGCTACAGGTGGGTCATGGTCAGCGTTTCCTTCTTTAACATTTTGAAGTTATAGACAAAAGCAGTCTTAGCTTTTGGTGTAATAAATTATTCATGCACCCCCTTGTGAGTAGCTTCTTTGCACCAGCACTGAGAGCAGAGTTTTCTGTGCAGCCGCAACCACCTGTTGGGGGGGGGGGACACACCTGTTGGGAAAGGCATAATAAAACTGAGCCCTGAATCCAGTGCACCCATAATAAATCATTCCACTTTTTCCATGCCAACCCTTGCACACTCGAGCCTGATGTATAATGTGGAAAATTAGTCAACATTACTGATGATGACCAATAGCTCATTTGCATTTTTTATCTTTAACTGCATGATAACAAACCTGACCATGTACTTCTTTCCAGCCGAGTTGCTTAAGGAAAGAACCAGCAGGTTAACAAATAACAGTGCAGCTCTACAGTTAAAACAGCAGAAGTAAACTTTTCAAAGGCTTGAAAGGCTATGCCCTGTTCACAGCGCTGCAATCAATCTGTAAAGCTCACTTATCTCTTCAGTAGTGGACTACTGATGTTCAAATCCTTCTGGGGCAGGGGCTTGGGGAGCACGATTCAAAGTTTGCGGTGTGTCACATACAACAGTGGGTTAATGGGATCTGCCTTCCTCAAAGGATTCATTACTCCATTTACATAATTTCCAGGAGATATACGAGAGATTCTAATCAGTGTTGGGGCTCATACAATGCCGTGGATGCTGGAACAAATTGTCTCAGTTTTGGGGCATTTGCATGTAAATGCTGATACTCATGTTGATATCAGTAAATACATTTCAAACATGGTTTCAGGGTTGCAAACGTTTTTTTTTTAAGAATTAAAACTAAAGCAGGGGCAGAGCTAGGAACCATAGCTTCATTGGATTGAACTGAACCTGAACACAAATTCACATTATACATTCAGCGGCATGGGTGGAATATTACAGTAAAATCTTTAGAGTAGTTAGATGGCCCACTTCAGCAGGCTTTGTCAGAGCAGCATGGATGAAATCAGATGAGTTTAGTAGTGCACCATTTAACAATCTGAATTTGTGTTAAATAAGCATAATTTCATGTAAACGCTAAAAGCCTATTATCAATATCAGCTTAGCAAATCCTGCATATATACTGAACTGATAATCTTACAATAGATGCAGAAGTGCCATTGCAATTAAAGTCATTTATAATCCATATACATGAGAAACTATTTCTCATACAGCTTCTCTAACAACGCAGCTTGTCAGACAAGCCATACTGCACAACACCTGTTTCTTATTACACACATGATAAAGGCCAGATCTGCAGTAGCTTGGTTGGTCACCAACATGAACCAGCTGGTCGCTGACAACATCTAGAGTGCATGCCCTTCAAAAGCTTTCAGAATGAAGGTGACGGGCAGAAACCCTCGGCACCCTCTGTAGTCAAACAGCAATTTCCTTTGCGGGGACCCTTTCGTTGCTTTCATTTGGTCCCAGCACAGCTTCGCTGGGGCTTCTGATGTCGATGTGTGGACATCCACACAGATAGCCAAGTTACTGAGGCAGCGCTCTGCAGTCAGACCCGCTGGACTCGGGGAGAGTTCAAAAGCATCATGGGTACGGGGACTCCAGTATGTTGCAGGCTGATAAATGTACCGCATGCCACGCCTCAATATGTGGGACATGTGAGGGGACACTGCTGCTTTAATTTCATTTGAAAGAGAATGAGTGGCAGGAGCATCAAAGAGTGTTGAATATTAATGGGATGTTTACTCCAATTTCACCTAAACGTGGAGGCCTGTGAGGACTACGGGCTGCGTGTGAAAATAAATCTCTCTAAAAAAACAACAATGGTCTCAGAGAAATCAGCAGCTACTCCTCAAAGCTGAGTCAGTTTCCTATCCAATTTCCCCTCAGTGTCTATAAGAGCATTATGAGAATACATTTTTAAAGGGTTAGCAACAGGACTTTACCTTCTCCAAAAAAACAGAAGAAACGCATTTCAAAAATACAAAAGTAAATCATAGCAAGAGATGTTAAGGTCCATCATGTAGAAGAAAGCCTGCGAAGATGTTGCAGTTATTTAACAATCATGCATGTTAAAATAACATTCAAGGCCATTACACGTGTCCCCTGAATAACAGAAAGTCATTGTTTTGTGATAAAGGCAGAAACGTGCTGCTGCTTCTGATCATGGGTTCATAACAATATTACAAAATGGTATGATGGCCGACACGTTCTAGAGCGAGTCTGCCAGCCTCTTCTGAAGGCGGATCAGAAGCGGCCCTCCACGCTGGGGAAAACAACGGCCAGGAAGAAAAGCCTTTATCGAAACCTTAATCATTTCCTCCCTCCACATACTTCCAGGAGCAGGAGAGAGAATAAAGGGCCCGACCAAGCGCGCCATGTTGTCATTTGAAATGGATTCCTCGATTGTGAATTTCTGCAGTCTCATCGCTCCACGTGTGCACCAGCAGAAACGAGCGAGCGAAGATGGCGTCCTGTGGTACTTTGGCGATTCATAACCCGTTTCTGAACATTATTGCTTTCGTTTTAGATTTTACAAGACATACAGACTTCCAATTAGAAAACGTGCACTATTTTCATTTGATTGACATCTATTTCGTTAAAAGAAGCCATTATACGTTGATGTTGTAGTATTTGGTCACGGTAGTCCGAGGAGTTTTTTTTCTAGTCCGTATTTGAGGCCAGACAACTACTTGGCGTTAAAACAACAAAGGAAAAGCTTTTTGGTGTAACCGCAAGCCAATTAATTGTGAGTTGAAACTTGGTAGGAAAGAATGTTAACGTCAGCAAAAAAGATATCACCGGTGATAAGTATCGCAACAACCGTTAATGTTCAATACAAATCGTATTTTAGATAAATGAATTCTGTTCACACTTATGATTGTCAGCATACTGAGTCAAAATCCATCTTTAACAGAGCACACCAAGGTAGCCAATGGCTGTAAAAAAAAATAATAAAAATGAAATAAAAAAGCATAACTCAGTGATATTCCATTTGAGGCCTCTTTAAAATATCAACAAATGACACGAAACTCCCCAATGACATTACTGTGCGATTTAAGCTCACAGGCAAATTGAGTATTCCGCTATCTCTGCAAACATACTCTCCAACGCTTTGCACATCAAATTCAGAAGACGTGGAAGTGGAGAGGTTTCATTATGATAATACTACAAAGATGAAATCCCTAAGGGGCAAGAAATGGAGGAATATCCCCATGAGAAAATAGTATTTAAAATTGTTTATAAATGAATATATCTATGAGACTGTTACCATGTCTGTTATTCAAGATATAGTCATGCATTTTGTCATGCCAAAAGGCCTTTGAGAGAGAAAAAAATAAATTCAGGATTGTATTTGTGTGGAAGTTTACATTTAGTTTGTTTTAATTTCAAAATAGGAAAATAGTGTTCTTCACACAGACAATAGAAAACAGTCATGATAAAACAAAATTACAAAAGTACAGTTGATGTAACACAGAAGGAGTAAAAAAAACATTAGTGTGGCATTTGGGGTTTCATAGATATGAAAACTGCTTCACATTAAAAAGTCATATTAATAACCTTGAGAGTGACTATAAATTACACTGCAGTAGTGTTCATTCTTATACTCTTCACCTGAAATGTGTAACAAGGTGTTTTATGTGATTACCCAATGGTCTATTTCAGATTAAACCTTTAAGACTTCACATTTAGCAAGATAATTATACTCCTAAATGCCATTTTATACTTTTATCAGTTATCAACCAGCCTTGTAATAATTAATCACCCATTTGGCAATTGCAGTGGTTTAGTTTCCAATTGAAACTGTTTCAGGGCAGCCTGGTGGATATTAACTGGGGGATACCTATGACCTTCCAAGGCACTGTGAACTCCTTAATTTCCAACTAAAACAAAACGTCCATGTCCACGTGTCTCTGTTCATTGACCACAATAGGTAACATGCACCATATTCCTATGTGCCCTGTGCCATAGTGACCCCTGCTGGCTGGATGACACTACACTGACCACGCTCATACTTTGAAAAACAAACGAGGAAACCTTGAACAAAGGTTGTCCACAGCTATATAGCCACATACTCAAATGCTGAATCCAGCACAGCAGATATGTGGAAATTGTATATATCAGTAGCCCATCTTATTCTTCACCCATTTACCTTATCAAATGTGAAATGTCTGTGTGATCCATGAGAACCCATGTAGATTCCTTGATTATGAAGTGATAATATTAATAATGAACCACTTGACCCATCAAAGACATCACCCAGTCTTTCAGAATCAGTGATCCCCGACAGACAGGCCACAAGGTGTTAAAGACAGGCCAAACATGGCCACAAGACTCATTGCTGGATGAGCAATGTGTTTTGGTTCAGCACAGCTGACCATATTTGATTGTTCCTCCCAAAATAACGGCTTTCAGGCGAACGAAGGAGCATTACCCACTGCTAAGATGAAAGGTGCTAATTATGCTAGGAGTGAAGGACTAGCAGAGAGGAGGGAAAGAAAGGGGTTCCTACAGCCCTGACACCCTGCCATCTTCCTGAGGGTGTACCCTCCATTGTTCAGAGCTCCGTGCTCTGGGTTGACTGCTCTCCAACCTACAGCAACAAGGGCGTCCCTGTGTTCCTAATAAAAAAGAGG